>NC_090725.1:208572352-208577352 GCF_036898095.1 Palaemon carinicauda | reverse complement strand
AGATTTAGATAGTAACTAACTCAGGGTGCCCTTGTCTTGCCGCCGATGATGTCGTCAGCAAAGGAACCATGTTTCCTCTGCGGCCGACGATGTCGTCGGCACAGGAAGCCATGCTTCCTCAGTTCACTGTTGAAGGTAGGCAGCATACCTACCGCCACCTCTCATTTCAATGAACTATAAGACCCTTACTCTTCCCCCTTCTGTCCTTTAGTGACATCATAGCCGTCACAATACCCTTTCACCGGTATTCTGACAGGCTTGCTAGGTTGACTGCGTTACCGGCTGGTGCCCTGCCAGTAGCAGTTAGTTCAGCCGCCTCAGCCACCTTCCCCCTTACATCATTACTTTTGTGGATGGGTGGAAGCCAGAATCAGACAGATTCTTACCCCTTCCATTGGAACTCTCATTCTGGCAAGGAGACAGTAGGCGGCCTAATAGTCCTTCTACACTTCCTATTGTTGTGTTAAACCATAATAATAGGAAACTCTCCTTCCTTAATGCTTTTTCTCTCTCTATCAGTTAGTGCCGCCAGGTACTAACCTAACCCCGGCAGTGCCGCCGGCTGAACTACAGTATACAACTATACAGTAGTATACATGTTTTCTAACATACTCTGTGTTTCCTATCGCAGTCAATTGTTGGGACCACGATATTATGTTGAGGTTGAGTACTTCAACACCCAGATGGTTTTTTCGATCATCAAGACCCTAAAAATCCCCGATTAGTATAGTATTAATATATACTACACGTGGATAATGTTAGTATAGACACTTACTAACTCTAACTCTAGTTGCTAGAGTTTCTTCTACCTTGAATTCTCCCTACCAGGGAAACCAAATATTATTACTGACGGAGGTCTCACCAATGACCTGGGAGAGGAAACACAGATATGTGTCTTTTCTACTTCCTTTGAAGCTTATTATCCTTAGCTATTATAAATAATAGTGATTACTATTGTTAATAAAAATGTAGGCTTTTATATCAATGATGTAAAAACCATGATACTCATTGAGCCCTTTTCCTTTACAGGAGGAGCCGATGAAGAAGTGTGCAGCATTGTTCTGCAACCACAAGGGCAAAGACTTTTGTGGACACATGATGTACCGGACTCATGCCCCCTGCTGCATCGTGTCGGGAGTCCTGAAGTATTGGGACCCGAAGGGTTGCCCCACTTGCTCAACCCTGCTGGCCAACGGCTTCGGAGAAAACCTCCCAGTCAACATAGAGACTAGGGACACAGCGAGGGAGACCCTTCGCAAATGGGTAAGAGGGTTCCAAAAGAACTCTCTGGGACCATACTTACCCAACGACTCCCTAAGGTGCCTTCTGTTCCCCAAAGCTCTATCAAACGCGGTAGTGCCCCAGGAACAAGTCCAGCCTCCTCTTGTACAACTAAAGATTGACGCGGACATAAACAAGGCACTGGAATGTATGGACATCCACCAAGAAAGGATGTCAAAAGTGTCCACTGACACGGAGTAGGACCTACTGCAAGGAGGCCCTGAAGAAGACGTGGAACATCCACAAGCGGAGGAAGAAGGATCCATTTCAACGGCAACCGAAGACCCTCAGTTTGCCGTGACGGCATACCAACCTATGCCGTCAAGCTCTTCAGCCCCAACTCCTCAACCAGTTGCACAGGACGACAAGAGCGAAGCGATCTTCACGTCGATCCAGCGGATGTTGGAATCGTTCCAGAAGGAACAAGAAACGATGAAGCAGTCAATCAAGCAACAGCAGATACTGTTATAGGGAAGGGCGGACCGCCCTGGACCTTCCAGGGACTCCACTAAGAAGTCCCTTAGAGTGTTGGATCTCCCTCACTGCTCCAAAACCAACCCCTGGAGGTATGCGGAGCATATGCCCATGATAAATGGGAAATTATTCGTCTCAGAGAAGTTGGGAGCCAAACTAATTGAAGATCTCGAGTTCTGGACTAGCTTTTCAGCTTACCCAGACTGTTACGTGAGACTGCGGGATGGACATGCAGTCCGTGAGGAAATGGTACCCAAAGAAGTCATTGTCTTCGAGCATGACAAGGTGCAAACCATCCTCCTGAAGTCTCAGCACTGAGCAAGAGACACCCCACCTTTCTTGCTCCTTCCTCCATCTCTTTCCCCTTTTCGGAGAAAGCACTAGACTTTGCCATCAAGGCAGTCGAAGAGGGCAAACCCTGCCCAACCCTAGAGGAATGCAAACCATTCCCTCTAGCAATGCCTGCCTGCGAGGAGAAGTGGAAGGATGTCAACCTAACCTTCTCTGTCTCAAAGTTGGATCCAAAGATAGCAGGCCAATAGTTCAATAAGAACCTTCCAAAGTTGCCAGACCATCTTCTGAGGAGGGAACAGGAGATGAAGGAGAGACTTGAGGCCTCCCTTTCTCTTCAGAACTGCTTGAAAATGAGTGGTCTACATAATGCCCCAGAAATGTACATATTCCTGGCTAAGTCTCTCATGGGGACCCTTGTGAAAGACTTATATAATTTCCTCAGAACAAGGAGAGCCTGCAGAGGGTTCGTTTTTGCCTCGGTGACCGTAAAACACGAACCCAGGAAGCTGATTTCCTCGTGCATCTGGGGTAAGGAACTTTTCCCACAGGAACTGGTCCGAGAGATCATAGCCTGAGCAGCCACGGAGAATAGGAACCTTCTCCAAAAGTGGGGCATGACCTCAAAGAGGAAATCTTCTTCAGACGGAGGTCCCCAGCCTAAGAACAAAAGGCCCTTGAAGGAGACCACGCATACCTGCGCAACTTCCTGCCGTGACCATGACCCCGATACCTCAAACTATGACCATGATACCTCAGACCACCTTCCAGATGGTCCCTCAACAACTGGTAGACCAGTTGCCAGCGTTTAACCCTGGCTTTGAGAGGCAGTCAACTTCCTTTCGCCCTCACAAAGGAAAAGGCTCAAGGAAAAGTTCCTCCGGAAACCCTTCTTTGGGCGGAGGAGGATGTGGTCATGGAAACAAGTCCTCAGGACCCCCCAAGCAATGAGGTAGGGGGCAGACTGTATCACTTTCGGGATCGCTAGACCTTCGATCTCTGGGCCCACAGCCTAATCACGAATGGACTCGGGTGGAAATGGAACAGAACTCCACCCCATTTTCCAGAATTCTTCCAACACTCCACACCCTCGTTAGAAAAATATACCTCAGAACTTTTGAACAAGAAGGTAATAAGGAAAGCCAAGTTCATCATATTCCAAGGATGGCTGTTTCGTGTTCCCAAGAAAGACTCAAACAAACTCGGAATCCTTCGAGACTTGTCTCCACTCAACACGTTCATCGAGAACAACAAGTTCCGGATGCTTACTATGCAACACATAAGGACCCTTCTACCAAAAGAGGCGTACACAGTCTCAATAGACCTAGCAGATGCTTACTGACATCTGCCAGTCAGCAGCCCATCCTTCTCCTACCTAGGATTCAAGATACGAAAGAAGAAATTTATCTTAAGAGCAATACCCTTCGGACTGAACACAGCCCCAAGGACATTCACGAAGCTAGCAGACACAATCGTCCAGCAGCTACGCTCCAAAGGAGTTCAAGTGGTAGCATATCTAGACGATTGGCTGGTGTAGGCAGCATCCAAGACTACTTGTCTGCAGGCAGCCAAAAAGGTGATCCAGTTCCTGGAACACCTGTGATTCAAGATAAACCGCAAGAAGTCTCGCCTTTCTCCAGCTCAGAAGTTCCAATGGTTAGGAATCCAATGGGACTTGAAGTCACACCACCTCTCCATTCCATCCAAGAAGAGTAGAGAGATAGCGGGAGCTGTCAAGAGACTAACCAGTCACAAGAGGATTTCAAGACGCCAACAGGAAAGAATATTGGGCTCTCTCCAGTTTGCAGCAGTGACAGACCCAGTGCTAAAAGCACGTCTAAAAGATCCGTCACTAGTCTGGAGAAGATATGCATCAAACGCTCGAAGAGATCAACTAAGGTTGACCCCGACCCTATTGCGCACGCAGGTAAGGCCATGGTCAACAGCCAAGAGCCTAGCACGGACAATTTCTTTGCAACCACCACAACTATCAGTTGTGAAGTTGTGATACACACGGATGCATCTTTGGAAGGATGGGGAGGCCATTCTCACGAGAGAAAAGTGCAAGGGAATTGGTCGCACCAGTTCAAAACCTTTCACATCAACATTTTGGAAGCTATGGCAGTTTTCCTGACGTTGAAAAAACTATCCCCTCGCAGGGCAATCCACATCAGATTGGTCCTGGACAACGAAGTGATAGTAAAATGTCTAAATCGACAAGGCTCAGGATCGCCTCACATCAACCACTTGATATTAGCCATCTTCTACCTGGCAAGGAAAAAGGGATGGCACCTATCAGCAGTTCACCTACAAGGGTTCCGCAATGTGACGGCAGATACTCTATCCAGGCAAAAGCCCATAGAGACAGAATGGTTCCTAGACGCAGACTCATTCTCTTTCATCTCGGAAAAAGTCCCGAAACTGCAGATCGACCTCTTCGCAACGAGCGACAACAAGAAACTACCTCGTTACGTAGCCCCTTATATGGACCCTCAAGCAGAACCGATGGACGCCATGTCCCTCGACTGGAACAGGTGGAATCGCATTTACCTGTTTTCACCAACCAATCTCTTGCTAAGAGTCCTCGACAAGCTAAGATCTTTCAGAGTGGCCCAAAAGCAATTGGTTCCCTCTAGTTCTAGAATTGAAACTGAAGCAGTTTCCTCTGCCGGATCCAGCATTACCCCAACTGGTCCAGAAGTCGACTGTCTACGCTTCATCTTCGAGAACCAACAACCTACATCTCATGATTTTCTCGCCCTAGCAGCGAACAAAAAGCTTAGAATCTCGAGGGATAAAGTTTTGAGGTGGATCTCTCTAGTGAACTCTTCAATACGATCCCAAAAGCATGCGCTAGACTCAAGCCAGCAGCCCCACCAAATCCCATCACGTGGTCTTTGGACAAAGTCTTGCACTATGCTTTGAACCTAAACATTGATTGTACTCTAAAGTAT
>NC_090725.1:208562352-208567352 GCF_036898095.1 Palaemon carinicauda | reverse complement strand
GCTCTCCGAATAAAGTTGGTGAGTTTTGCCCTCAGTTGTTTTAGGGATAAGTTTTATCCTGAGGTTTCACCTAGGAAGAGCTGTTCTTCCTTGAAGTCTGAAGTTCTTCGGAGATAGACCTTAAGACACTCTACTGGACATAGAGAGACATCTTCCTTCAGAGGGCAGATTCTCCAAGGACCCCACCTTTTTGTGGGCAGCTCGTTTTTGGCGAGAAAGGTAGGATCAGGAAAAAGATTCAGTTCTCCCTCTTCTGTGAACTGAATATGGCCCTCATATCTAGATAGGGCCACTATTTCACTAACTCTAGCCCCTGAGGCTATAGTGAACAAGAATATCACTTTCTGTGTTAGATCCTTTACGGTACAATCTTCGTTGTTCAAGTTCGAAACATAGTGCAAGACTTTGTCCAAGGACCATGATATGGGCTTTGGAGGGGTTGTTGGTTTGAGTCTTGCGCATGCTTTCGGAAACTTATTGAAGATTTTGTTTGACAAATCCGCCTGGAAGGCGTAAAGAAGAGATCTAGTCAAAGCTGACTTACACGTAGTTATTGTGGTGGAAGCCAGGCCTTGTTCATGAAGGTAGATGAAGAAGGAAAGGCAAAAGTCTATTGAGAACTTTGCTGGTTTGTTTGCTTTGGCAAAGGAAACCCACTTCTTCCAAGACGATTCATATTGTCTTATGGTTGACTTTGACTTGTTTTCTTCTATAAAGTCGATGCTGTCTTTTGAGATACCGAACCTTTTCTTGGCTGCTAAGGCGAGAAAATTATGAGATGTAGGTTTTGGGTTCTCAATGATGAAGCATAGACAGTCGACTTCTGAACCAATTGGGATAGAACTGGACTTGGAAGAGGAAACAGCTTCAGCTTCAGTTCTATGACTAGAGGGAACCAATTGCTCCTGGGCCATTTGGGGGCCACTACTGCTGCTGTTCCCTTGAAGGATCTCAGCTTGTTGAGGACCTTCAGCAGGAGATTTGTTGGTGGGTACAGAGAGATATGATTCCATCTGTTCAAATCGAGGGACATGGCGTCCGTCGCATCTGCCCGTGGGTCCTCGTATGGGGCCACATATCGAGGTAGTTTCTTGTTGTCGCTCATTGCGAAGAGGTCGATCTGCAGTTCTGGGACTTTTTCCAAGATGAAGGAGAATGAGTCTGAGTCTAGGGACCATTCTGTCTCTATCGGTTTTTGCCTGGATAGAGCGTCCGCCGTGACATTGCGGAACCCTTGTAGGTGAACTGCTGATAAGTGCCATCTTTTCTTCCTTGCCAAGCGAAAGATGGCTAACATCACGTGATCGATGTAAGGCGATCTCGAGCCTTGTCGGTTTAGACATTTCACTATTACTTCCCTGTCCAAGACCAGCCTGATGTGGGCTGATCTGTGAGGGGATAGTTTCTTCAACGTTAGGAAGACTGCCATGGCTTCCAGAATGTTGCTGTGAAAGGTCTTGAACTGGTGTGACCAGCTCCCTTGCACTTTCCTTTGATGAGAATGGCCTCCCCATCCTTCTGGTGAGGCATCTGTGTGGATGACCACTGAGGTTGAGGTGGTTGTAAGGGAATTGTCCTTGTCAGGCTCTTGACCTTTGACCACGGCCTTAGAAGCGACCGCAGTAAGGTCAGTGTCAATCTCTGTTGATCTCTTCGAGCGTTTGATGCCTATCTTCTCCAGACGCATGACGCATCCCTTAGTTGTGCTTTTAGCACTGGGTCTGTGACTGCTGCAAACTGGAGAGAGCCCGGTACTCTTTCCTGTTGGCGTCTTAAAATCTTGTTGGATTTCAGTAGTCTCCTGACAGAACCTGCAATCTCTCTCCTCTTCTTCGGTGGAATGGAGAGGTGGTGAGACTGCAAGTTCCAATGGATTCCTAACCATTGGAACTCTTGAGCTGGAGAGAGGCGAGACTTCTTGTAGTTGATCTTGAAGCCCAGATGGTCCAGGAACTGGATCACCTTCGTGGCTGCCTGCAGACAAGCTATCTTGGATGCTACCCACACCAGCCAGTCGTCCAGGTATGCTGCCTTCTAAGCGTAGCTGTTGGACGACTGTGTCTGCAAGTTTTGTGAATATCCTTGGGGCTATATCTAGTCCAAAGGGCATGGCTGTGAAGACATAATTTGTCTTCTGTAGTTTGAATCCTAGGTAGGAGGAGAGGGGGCGGGTGATTGCATCTGCCAGGTCTATTGAGACCGTGTACGCCCCTTTTGGTAACGAGGTCCTTATGTTTTGTAGGGTTAGGATCCGGAACTTGTTGTTCTCGATGAACATGTTGAGTGGAGACAAGTCGAGAATGACTCTGAGTTCGTCCAAGTCTTTCTTTGGAACACAAAACAGCCTTCCCTGGAATTTGATGGACTTTGTTTTCCTTATTACCTTTTAGTTTAAGAGTTCTAAAGTATATTCTTCCAATAAGGGGGTGGAGTGTTGGAAGAATTGAGGAAAAGGAGGTGGAATTTTGTTCCATTTCCACCCGAGTCCATTCTTGACTAGGCTGTGGGCCCAAGGATCGAAGGTCCAACGATCCCGAAAGTGGAGGAGTCTTCCTCCTACCTGGAGCATCTCATTGTTGAGATGATCCAGAGGGTTTGTTCTCCTGACCACGTCCTCCTCTACCCCTTGAGGGGTTTCTTGAGAAGCCTCTTCTGGAGCCTCTGCCTTTAGGATGAAAGGTAGTAGTGTGCCTCTCAAAGCCTGGATTAAAGACAGGCGACTGGGCTACCAGCTGCTGGGGCACCATTTGGTAGGTGGTTTGCGGCTGGGCAACCATTTGGGGAACTGTGGTCATGGTGACAGTGGGATGCTGTGCAGGTCTGTGAGACACTCGTGGCTTCTTTGTCTTCCTATTCTTGGGTTGGGGACCAGTGTCATTAGATGATTTCCTCTTAGAAGACATGCCCCACTTCTGGAGAAGGTTCCTATTCTCTGTGGCGGCTTTAGAGATTACCTCCTGGACTACTTCTTTTGGGAAGAGATCCTTGCCCCAGATGCATAAAGTGATCAACTTCCTGGGCTCGTGTTTGACCGTTGCATTGGTAAACACATGCTCTCTACAGGCCCTCCTGGCATTTACAAAAGCGTACATGTCCTTCACAAGGGTAGCCATGTGCATCTTGGCTAGGACCGTGTACATATCTGGGGTGTTCGAGAGGCCTGTAAACATCTCCATACAGTTCTGGAGAGACAAAGAGGTGGCTAGTCTCTCCTTTGTCTCCTGTTCCCTTCTCAGAAGATGTTCCGACAACTTTGGAAGGTTCTCGTTGAACTGTTGTCCTGCTATCTCTGGATCCAGTTTCGAGACTGAGAAGGTTAGATGAACCTTGTTCCATTCCTTCTCGCAGGTAGGCAGGGCTAGAGACAATGGTCTGCATTCCTCTAGCGTAGGGCATGGTTTGCCTGCGTCAACTGCTTTTAGCACGCAGTTGAGAGCTTTGACCATAAAGGGAAAAGGTCTGGAGGAGGGAGCAAGGAAGGTAGGGTGCCTCTTGCTCAAAGCTGAAACCTTCAAGTTGGTATAGCTGGCTTTCTTTAGGATGCTAGTCAAGAGAGCCTGCGCTTTGTCATGTTCAAGGATCATGACCTCCTTAGGTTTCATCTCCTCTCGAGATGCTGGTTCATCCCGCAATCTCACGAAACATTCTGGGTAAGCCGAAATGTTAGGCCAGAATTGGAGATATTCGAGGGGTTTGGCCCCATCTTCTCGGAGATGTATAGTTTCCCATTCATCATGGTCATGTACTCCGCATACCTCCAGGGGTTGTTCAAGGATCATGACCTCCTTAGGTTTCATCTCCTCTCGAGATGCTGGTTCATCCCGCAATCTCACGAAACATTCTGGGTAAGCCGAAATGTTAGGCCAGAATTGGAGATATTCGAGGGGTTTGGCCCCATCTTCTCGGAGATGTATAGTTTCCAATTCATCATGGTCATGTACTCCGCATAACTCCAGGGGTTGGTTTCGGAGCATTGGGGTAAGTCGGAGACTTTGATAGGCTTATGAGAGCCTCTGAAAGCGCCTGAGCGTTGCACTTCTCTGACTTCCCTCCTCATCTCTTGTTGTTCCTTGCGGAACGTTTCCATCATCAGTTGCAGCTGTGCCATGAGCGCTTCACCCTTGGTTAACAACGGGTCCGATTGAGGGTTTGGGGCCCAAGAGGTTGACGGCACAGGTTGATATGCCGTCACAGAAAACTGAGGGTCTTCCGTTACTGTTGATACGGATCCTTCTTCCTCCTCGGGTGGCTGGGCCACCTCTTCTTCAGGATTTTCTTGTAGAAGATCCTTTTCGGAACGTTTCCATCATCAGTTGCAGCTGTGCCATGAGGGCTTCACCCTTGGTTAACAGCGGGTCCAATTGAGGGGTTGGGGCCCAAGAGGTTAACGGCACAGGTTGATATGCCGTCACAGAAAACTAAGGGTCTTCCGTTACTGTTGATACGGAATCTTTTTCCTCCTCGGCTGGCTGGGCCACCTCTTCTTCAGGATTTTCTTGTAAAAGATCCTTTTTGGTGTCTGAGGACACTACCAACATCCGTTCTTGATGGATGTCCATGCCTTCAAGAGCCTTATTGATGTCAGCCTCTATCGTCAGCTGGATGAAGGGAGGCTTGATCTGTGCTTGAGGCACAACCGCGTCGGATTGGGCCTTAGGGAACAGAAGGCTTCTCATAGCTTCGTTTGGCAGGTAAGGTCCCGGAGAGTTCTTCTGGAATCCTCTTACCCACTTACGAAGTGTTTCCCTCGCAGTATCCCTCGACTCTGTCGTCTCAGGATCACCGAAACCATCGGTCATCAAGGCCGAGCAGACGGTGCAACCCTTCGGATCCCAATACCTCAGGGTTTCAGTTACGATGGAGCAGGGGGCATGAGACCTGCACATCTTGTGGCCACTAAAGTCCTTACTTTTGTGGTTGCAGAACATGACTGCACACTTCACCTTAGCCTCCTCCTGTAAGGAAAGAAAGAGTAAAATGAGCATGGGGTAATTCATCTC
>NC_090725.1:208454852-208554852 GCF_036898095.1 Palaemon carinicauda | reverse complement strand
ATATTCTAACAACATATAAGAAAAAGAAATGGACATGGGCAGGGCATATAATGAGAATAACAGATAATAAATGGACATCAAGAATAACAGAATAGTTCCCTAGAGATTGTTCCTTAGGGTAGTGTTCTCAGCCCATTACGTTTCATACTATATGAGCACGTTATGTGGTTTGGTCTGAGAAAAAAATCTTGTTGCATATACTAATGATGCTACCCTCTGCATGAATTCTATCTCAAGAATGTAAACCTGGGGTTGCTGAATCCCCTGGTAAAGATCTAGCTACAAATTAGTGCAAGGTACAAATTTTTGAACTTGAAGTTGAATTCAAACAAAACTCAAAATACGCATGCAATTATGTCAAGGACAGTAGCTCCTTAACATCTAGATCTTTGTATTGATGATATCTCTAAACTATATACAACTCATTTAAAATTATAAGAGTGATTCTTGATTGCAAACTTACTTTTGAGAAACACATTCAGCCTGATTCTTATTCAATTACACAGAAAATTGGTCTATGAAATATCTTACTCCTGATCTAGATATTAATCTCTGGCACCATGATTCAATTAGTTCGTTATACTTGCTGCATAAGATTTTTCATAATTCTAACCATCGTTTGCATTCCAATCTTCCCAAATAGTACTATCATGTTCATAATACCAGGTATGCAGTTAATTCTAATAATTAGGCCTTCTCTATCTTAAAGCTCAATACTGCGCACTATTCTAGAAATTTTATTCCAGCTGTGACCATGTTGTGGATTGATCTTCCTAAACAGGTAGATGAATCGGTGGAACTTTATAAGTTCAAACTTGCAGCAAAAGTTTTTATGTCAAACAGGCCGATATACTGTGTCTCTTTTCATAGTTTATGTATGAAAGATTGGTTTTAATGTTACTGTTCTTAAAATACTTCATTTTAAATGTTCATTACTTCTCTTGTAGAGTATCTATTTCCTTATTCCCTTTCCACATTGGACAATTTTTCCCTGTTGGAGCCCTAGGGCTTATAGCATCCTATTTTTCCAACTAGGGTTGTAGCTTACCTAATAATAATAATAATAATAATAATAATAATAATAATAATAATAATAATATTGAGAAAGTCTTTTAAGCTTTTTGTTGATAAGCCTATCTCTAGGAAATGTTTAATTCATTCATTCCACCTGGTTTTGATTATGCTCTTGTGTCTGATTTTCAGTTGCTGACTCTCATTTCAATTTGTTGGACAGAAATTATTGTCTACAAAATGTTTTATTCCAGATCTGGATATAAATTTCTGGCACCTTCGTTCAGTTAGTTCTTTATGCATTTTGAATTAGATTTTTCATAATTCCAATCATCCACTGCACTCAGATCTTCCCAGACTCTACCATCCTGTAAATAGTATTAGGTATGCAGTTAATTCTAACAGTCATGCCTTCTCCATCAAACTATAACTACTATAAGAGTTGTTAACATCATAACTTTTAATGACTGTTGTTGAATTCAGGGAAATGGTTATCCTAGTGGATAGTTGTCCTTGAGGGTAATTGTTCTAGAGGGGTAATTGTCCTGTAACACACAGAGACAGGGAGTTTGGAGACCTGGCTTGTCTTGAGTGACTGCGTGGAGCTTATGCACTCGAAGCCTGGTGTTGTGGTGAGCACTTTCAGATTCACTGGTCAGCTGTAGATGGGATATGAAAATGTCTGTGTTTAGATGGTCTGCTAATATCATCACACTCGCACTGCTTGCAGTCAAACTCTTCCCTATAATCCTTTTTCTACGCTGTCATCTTCCTAAGAGGTGATCTCTGGAACTCTCTGAAGAAGGAAAGGGATGAGGGCGGTACCCTTCATCCTGATCGAGAGCACATACTTGGTCTTGTATGAGATGGGGCAATGCAAGTGAGTGAACACCTGTACTTTGTACAAACATAACTCAGTGGTTGGTTTGTTCCTGGTACGTACCCCTCTTCCTGACTTGGTACTTATCAGCCTTGAGTATATAGGGAGAGATCAGTTGGAGACACATAACTCCGGCATATCCAACATTCTTTAATGACATTTTCTTTGTGATAGAAGTAATAGCATTCAAAAATTGGTTGAAGGCACTGCTTCCCGTACACAAGCACAGGTAGCAGAAGCAGCGTGTCCCAATACTTCTCGCTGTGGGACAACTCTCAGCATGCAGTTTTCCTTTTCTCATGAATGAGAGAGTAAGGTAGATTGAATGATCAGAAAGGGAAAAAGAAGGTTGGTACAGTACTCACTCTGAGAAGGGAGCTACCAAGTACTGCAATTCCCCTCGGTGCATATGCGGTGATAAAACGTTCAGACACAAATGTAAGCTACTCCTAACGATTGGTCTGCAGGACTTCTTCAATGATGTCTCCTTCCACTGGAAGTCACAGCATCTAGCATCTAGCATAGTTGAGGCAGAGGAGAAGGAAGAACTTGAATTTCACCTTCTACAGGATTGTGTAAGCCCAGATGATGCCCAACAGAGAAAGAGAGAGAGAGAGAGAGAGAGAGAGAGAGAGACCACAGGGGACTCTTCCTAGAGATAGCACGTGTCAAAAGGCCATGCTATCGAGGGAATAAACAGTAAAATGGAATGTTGTCCCATAGGAACAAGAATATGGATACTAGGAAGTTGCACAGAAAACAATCACACAGCTACAGTTATTGGGAAACAATCGTATATCCCTGTCGTCTGCCTTCATATCCCTCACACACAATGATTAGTCAACACATTTTTCTAAATGAAAAAGCAAACGGATGAGAAATCTAAGAAGTACATCTGAACTGCCTGGCGGCATAAAAAAAGTGGGAGCTCAGTGGTCTATCAGGTGGGCAGTGCTTTCATGCCACCCTCCAACTAACTTTGTACTATCTCGTTGTTATGAATTTCTACAGCCGTGCCCAGCTTCGCTGAATACATACTCATGACAAAGGACATATGATTGTATTCATGTAGGAAAAAAAATTTTGTTTTTAAAAATTTGGAAGATACATTGTTCCTGATAAAGAATTAAAAAATCTCATACAAATTGAAATTTTACCAGACAAAAAATACATGGAGCCACCCAAGGCCACGACTAAAATTGAATAAGTTAAAATGGCAGCACTTCCTTCTAACTGGACCAAAGGGTGAAAATTTCCTTTATCTGTGATGAATGTAAGAGTGATGGGAGAAGTACAAGAGAAAGGCCAAGTTTTGGGTGGATGGATGGAGTGAAGAAAGCTCTGGGTGATATGAAGATAGATTTGAGAGAGGCAAGAGAGCGTGCTAGAAATATGAATGAATGGCGAGCGATTGTGACGCAGTTCTGGTAGGCCCTGCTGTTTCCTCTGGTCACCTTGGATGACCGCGGAGGCAGCAGCAGTAGGGGATTCAGCGTTATGAAGTTTCATCTGTGGTGGATAATGGCTGGGAGGAGGGTAGTTAGGAAAGGTCCCCTTTTTTTCATTTGTTTGATGTCAGCTACCCCCCTAAATTGGGGGAAGTGTCTTGGTATATGAATGGGATCTCTTATTTTAACAGATGCTTTTCAAATAAAGAATGAATAGCCTTTTCTCTCTGTTCAACTCTACACTTCATGTAGATAGGATGGAGAAAGGCTCGAACCCTCTCAGAGTGGGAGACTAAGGCAGAGAGGCCATGTCCCTCGCCTAACCTCTTCCATGATTAAGGCAGCAGAGACAGTCTCGAGAGTCAGAAACATGACTGAGGCTTTCTTAAAGGCTGAGACGAGGTACTAAGAACTGGAACACTGTTAGAAGCCCCTCCCAAGCATAGGCAACTCCTGTAAGAAGGAGAGTTCTATTGGCTTCTATCAAAAGACCATGCTCAAATCTGAGTGATGGCCTTGACAGCCACTACTGAGAGGAGCGCCTCTCAGCCAAGAAGCGGAACTCCGCGATCTGGTCAAGAGATGATCTGACGTAAGAAGAATCCCTTCTATAATATCCATCATAGAGAAAGGCCCACTTTTCCTAAGAGAGTGAGGGTCAAGGGAGTTTTTTTGGAATCTAAACAAGGCAAACAGGAAACCATTCACCATGAGGCTTTCTGGGAGCAACTCAAATCAACCTGAGACCCAAGGTAATCCAACACAATAGATTAGCCAATGGACCAGGGTTGAACAGAGAATGGGCATAATTATCAAAGTAATACCATGGTTGTTGGAAGACAACTTCAAACACAGACCACATGGCAAACAAGTCAATCCCCAGAGAACCCTCAAAATCACAAACCTGTTTGTTACGCCTAGATGCATGGACCACTCTGACCCTACAGCCTCCTCTTGGCAACTAAGTGTGTCTGCTAGTCCATTCCTTTTGCCCACAATATGATTGGTTGACAAATCCCTGGCATGGAATGCCATCCACAAATGCATCTGCTTTCTTCAGCTCGTGGAGCTAGACGTAGCCCAATATGGTGTTGTATCAACAACCCACCGGATGCCTCATCAACGTTCTTGGAAAGATTGCAGCACTTAAAGGTCCCATGAAATCGAAGAGTAGATGCTTCTTCTGACCAAAACCACACCGCTGAGACACAATCCTGTCGTTCAGGTGTGTGCTCTTCCCCTCTTTTGACACATCTGAGCACAGTTGCATGTCAGGAAGCAAAGAGTTGAGTGGGACTCACTTGTGAGGGTTTCTCGTTATCAAACAGTTAAGATCGACCCAAGCCTCCTGTCATCGAACTCAATCTTGTAGCTGCTGCCATAAGAAGGATGCCAGAATTATCTACTTGAGAGATGCATCTACAGTCCTGTCCCTTGTAGTGACTCAAAGTTACTACCAACGTGAATATCTGAATGAACACCTGAGCAGTAATACAGTACCAAGTTCAGAGCCTCGAGACCTGAACTGGTACATCGACCTTTAGGAGATGGAAGGTACTAATAATGGAATAATGCAGGGATACTGAGAGTACACATCCTTCAGATTCACTGCAAGCAAGAAGTCTTCCTCCGATGGAATTGTTCGAGCGTGATCCACTCCAACATCACTCCTACCTCTGTCTGCTAGACCAAGATTCTTAGAAATGTTGGAAAAACGGATGACTACTGTACCCTATCGGCTAAAGAGAAATGAGTGTTAAAGAGCTGAAGAGGGTAGTAAGTAACCATCCTGAAGGAGTCATGCTACCCAAAGTTCAGCCCTATGCCTCTGCTGGTTTGCCTAGAGGCACAACAAGCAATACCGCTACTTTCGGACCTAATAAAAATAAAGGGGGTGAACCGACAAGCAATCTCGTTACTCTTGGACCTAAGAAAAATAAAGGGGGTTAACGAATCAGAGCTTAACCCTTCTCGTCGTCCCTTCTTCTGCTGCCCTATCGCCTGCAAGAAATAAGTTGGGCACTCAAAAGAGCTACACACCAGGTAACTTAAAGGAAGTTACGTATAATGGCAGGACCTAGGAGAGGCCAGGAGACCTTCCGTGCCGAACCCCATACTGAAGATTTATGAAGTGGCAAAGCTACCTCTGAGGTAACTTGTCTGGGAATGGGGTGTCCCAGGCAGCACCAGGGATGGCACAGGTCCGTGGGGGACACCAAAGTGTTGTTCAAGGATGGGTCTCAGGTAGCCTCCCTCTGACCTTTGCAGCCAAGAAAATGCCCACGGGCATCAGTCCGAAGCACTAACCAGGGATTGTTTGCCTCTTTCGGCATCGGTCCAAGGTCCGGTGCCATAGGAGCAGACAAATTCTTAGTAACCTCTTACCCAACAGTTGAAGACGGTACAAATAATTGCGCCGATGAACCATTCACCATCCCAGAATACAACTGTTCTGACCATGTAATCAAGGATTGAAGGCAGCTCGGCAAGGCCGGGAACAGTGGGGAAAAGATCCCTGGAACTAAACACGGCAGACATACTCTTCCTTCTGCTGGACAGAGCAGAGGGATGGAACATGACCCTGTGTCTGGAGGCACGGGGAGAAGATCCCTCTGCCACCAACTCAATGAAGGATTCCAATGGCGTCACCCACTCAACGTGCTGTAAAAAGAGTACAGTATATCAAGTTGAGGAGGAGCAGGAGTCCAATATCCTGGCAGAATGGGAGATGGAGGATGCCGAAGCTTCTTCATCAACTGGGGGCATCAAGTGTCCAGAGTTACAATTCCTACTACTCTCCGCCTGGTCACTGCATAGCCGGGGAACCCGATCGACGAGGAAACAGGGGATCATGGCAGGGAATGTGACATAAGGTCACAGTCCCGGCCACTTGCATGGATTCCAGGGGCCAACACAAGGTGCCATACTATCTTGCTAAAAAGATAGCCAGGGGGACCCAAGCCAAGTACCAGGTGTGCCATGGCAGGGGACCATGACATGGGATCACTCCCCTGCCCCATGCATTGGCCACAGGGGGATGGAAACACGGAGCCGACACCAAACCATCCCGGCAACCTGAGCCACGACAGAGTCCCCAGACTCCGGACACTGACGCAGGGTCACTTCTCTGGACTTGTGCATCGGTCTCGGGGAGCTAAGATAGGGTCTAAACAACCTGTGGGGGACCCCTGGATACCATGGTAGCCAGGGGGGGGGGGGGCAGCCCTGGTTTTGGGGGGCAAAACACAAGGGTAACACCATACAACCAAGCCACCAGGGTAGCTAAGAGAGGTGGTGTTTAAAGGAGCCCTTTCTTACGACTATGGCTGAGAGGACTTCCTTGACTTCATCTTATAAGAAGTGAACAGAGTCAGAAGTCGAAGAGGACAACATGGAAGAAGAGTCAGAGGAGGAAGAAGAATGTGCACAATTCTTCCTCTTTCCAACCATCCCCTCAGGCTTTATACAAGAACCACAGG
Source organism: Palaemon carinicauda (assembly GCF_036898095.1). NCBI lineage: Eukaryota > Metazoa > Arthropoda > Malacostraca > Decapoda > Palaemonidae > Palaemon > Palaemon carinicauda. Next base: position 208,548,034 of record NC_090725.1, on the reverse strand, counting down.
GATTGCTTCAACAGGAACCACAACACTGAGGAGCACTGTCAAGGGTAGGATAGTCACACTTACAGGGGAGCAGAGGCCACAGCTCCCCCAGGCACAAGGATAGGGGGTACTGGTGAAGGACAGAGGAAGGGGAGGCAAGGGTGACCGGGTCATGGATATGGATGCGGGGGGAACACCTCTTGGCACCAGGTAAACACATTCTTTCAGCCCCAGGGAGGGGAACCTCTACAGACATCACAAGGACATTGACACCGTGGACACACTAACCACACCCTTCATCACTTGCATCCTCAAGGGAGATGCTGGCAATGGGGAGCCTACCTGAAAGACCTAAAAAGACCAAACCTTCCTTAGGTCACACTCATCATCAGGGGTAGCACAAAATGCAGAAGAGCCTCCAGCCTGGCGATGAGCCTCCAACCTCCGATGAGGTGAGGCGAACACAGGAGGACTCCCCACTTCTTCTTCTTCTTCTTTTTCTACATCTTTTCCCACTTCTAGGTGGGGTCGATATTTCTGGTCAGCTTTCTCCATCTACCCCACATGCCACCAAAACCTGAAAGCCCACCGTCGTAGGTATGAGGGCTCCTTGCTCCTGGTGCATACTCCCAGGGGATTAAGCCATGGGAGTAAGCACAGTAGCAACAATAGCACATGCACCCAATGAGTGGGAGGAAGAAGCAAAGCTCTCTTTCCTCCCTCAAAACATATACCTGATACTGCAAAGGAGGCCACAACTTACACTTGGCATACAGGGTTGACTGAAAACAATCATGCTCCTAACAAAAGCACAGTGTGGATCTACAGCCAGTTTAACAAAAAAACAAGGATATGAAGTCCATCCTTTCTTGATCGAGTGTCTTTCTTCACATTAACATCAAATGGCCAGCATTCAATTCCTGAAAGAAAAAAAATGAAAAGTTTGCTTAAGGGCACATCAGTAAGTCCAAACTCATACGTGAAGAGACTGGTTGGTAAGAGGGCAGGGGGCCCTCGTCCTCACTCCCATCTATTGCTTAGTTGCTCATTTAATGATTCAACAGCCAGCTTATGCTGAAAATACTCCCTACCTAAAGGACGATGGTTTGTATTCGCATAGAAACAAAATGGAATGCTAGAAAGGAGGAAGCGAGGATATTCTGACTATTTACTTTCTGAAACAGCTGTGCAGACCAAAGCGGGTGTAGTCTTGGTCTCAGACACTGAGGAAGTGGATACCATGGGCTGTTTGGCTCAAGGAAAAGCTATCAGCACAGCTGTCCCTGAAAAGTTCTGGAGGATATTGAAAGCCTTCTAAATCAAACTTATCTTAGCAAACAGACAGAAAGATGATCATCTGTTTCAGTCAAGATTCATAGGATCTCTTGCCACTGCTTGAGAATCCACATTTGGGGCTATGTATAGTAGAAGCTTGTGGTTCTCTTTTGTTGCAAACATGACAAATTCGGAGATAATTTGTATTTTTCCTAACCATACAAACCTTAGCTATTTACATAGGGTTTACTTTCGGCGTAGCTGAAAATTCACCGGCCGTCACAGGTCGGCCCAGAAAACTTAATACTGTACTAGGAACACAAGGGAGCATGGTTTACCTGCAGAGGTTGAGGTCAGCTATGCAGAAACCAGGATGCTGCTTTCCCCAAGAGAGGGGAGGATGAAGAAAGAAGTAAGGGCCAGACATACTCTTTCATTCACGCAGACTGAGACCGGGTAACAATGCCCTCAACCTTCTGCTACCTGTCCAATAAGCAGCCTAAGGTTAGACCAGCTGTTGTGCAGCCACCAAGGGGCCGATAGAAAAGGTATCAAGGCTCCTGTGGGTCACGTCCTGCAGGTAGTGGGCTGTGAAGGTCGTTTGACGCTTCCAGACCCCAGCTTGTAGCACCTGCATCACGGAAAATTTTCACTTAAAGGCCCGGAACGTAGTGATGCCCCTGACGTTGTGTGCCCTAGGGCGACGTGACGGAGGAGGGTCAGGATTCAAGGAGTGATGGATAACCCTTCGAATCCAAGCCGAGATGGTGTTCTTGGTGACCCTCCTCTTAGTCCTTCCCGTGCTTACAAACAACGCTTGCACGTGGGGACGAACTGCAGCTGTCCTCTTCAAGTAATGCCTCAGACTCCTCACTGGGCATAATAGCAGATGGTCTGGGTCACTTGTTACAGAACGGAGACTCGTGACCCTGAAGGAGTCGAACCGTGGGTCCAGCACTCCTGGGTTCTGAGTCTTGGCAACAAACTCAGGGACGAACCTGAACGTCACCTCCCCCCATCCCCTTGAATGGGCGATGTCGTATGAGAGACCATGAAGTTCACTAACTCGTTTGGCAGAGGCCAACGCGAGTAGGAAAGCAGTCTTCCAAGTCAGGTAGCAATCAGAGGCCTGGCGTAATGGTTCGAAGGGAGGTCTCTTCAGAGCCCTGAGAACCCGAACCACGTTCCATGGAGGAGGTCTCACTTCCGACTAAGGGCAGGTAAGCTCATAGCTACGTATGAGTAAAGAGAGTTCTAGTGAGGAAGAAATGTCCACTCCTTTCAGCCTAAAGGCCAGGCTTAAGGCTGAGCGATAGCCTTTCACCGCCGAGACCGAAAGGCGCATTCCTTCCCGCAAATACACGAGGAACTCCGCTATTGCTGGAATAGTGGCATCGAGTGGAGAGATACCCCTCCCACGACACCAACCACAGAAGACTCTCCACTTCGCCTGGTAGACTCCCGCGGAGGACTTTCGCAGGTGACGAGACATTCTTTCCGCAACCTGCTGCGAAAAGCCTCTCTCCGTGAGGAGACGCTGGATAGTCTCCAGGCGTGAAGCCGAAGCGAGGCTACGGCTTTGTGGAAGATGTTGCAATGTGGCTGTCTGAGTAGCTCGTGTCGTGGGGGAAGTTCCCTCGGAAGTTCCGTTAGGAGTTGCAGAAGGTCCGGAACCATTCTGCGTGATGCCATAGCGGAGCTATTAAGGTCATAGACAGGTTGACCGATAGTCTGGTCCTGTTGAGCACCCTTCTCATCAGACAAAACAGTGGGAAGGCATACACGTCGATGTTGTCCCACCGCTGTTGGAAAGCATCTTGCCAGAGAGCCTTGGGGTCCGGGACTGGGGAGCAGTACAGAGGCCGCTTGAAATTCAAGGCCGTCGCGAACAGGTCCACCGTCGGGGAACCCCACAAAGTCACGACTTTGTTGGCTACCTGAGGATCCAAAGACCACTCGGTACTCACTATCTGCGAAGCTCTGCTCAGACTGTCGGCGAGCACATTCCTCTTGCCAGGAATGAAGCAAGCTGATAGTGTTATCGAGTGGACTTCGGACCACCTCAGAATCTCTACTGCAAGATGGGATAGCTGTTGTGATAAGGTACCTCCCTGCTTGTTGATGTAAGCCACTACCGTTGTGTTGTCGCTCATCACCACCACAGAGTGGCCCGCCAGGGTCTGTTGGAACTGCTGAAGAGCCAGATACACGGCCTTCATCTCTGGCAGGTTGATGTGTAGGTACTTTTCTGATTCTGACCAAAGGCCTGAGACCCTCTGGTTCAGAATGTGGGCCCCCCACCCTTCTTTTGACGCGTCCGAAAAAAGTGTTAAATCCAGGGGAAGGACGAGAAGATCCACTCCCTTTCGTAGGTTTTCGTAAATCAGCCACCTCCGCAGGTCTGCCTGTTCCGTGGGTCCTATAGGGACCAGAGAGTCCGGGGAATCGGAGCCATGACTCCACCGGGACTTGAACCGCCATTGCAGGGATCTCATCCTGAGACGGCCGTTCGGGACCAGACGGGCCAGGGAGGCTAGGTGACCTAAGAGACGTAACCATGATTGGGCTGAGAGCTCTTCTCGCCTGAGAAAGGGCTCTGCCACCCTCCTCAGCCTTGCTACCCTGTCGTCTGATGGAAAGGCTTTGTGGAGATTGGTGTCTAATAACATGCCTAGATAAACCAGTCGCTGTGACGGCTGCAGAGAGGACTTCTCGAGATTTACCATGATCCCCAGATCTTGGCAAAGTCCCAGACGCCTGTCTCGGTGTCGAAGAAGGGTCGACTCCGAGTCTGCCAGGATCAGCCAGTCGTCCAGATATCAAAGGAGACGGATGCCGTTCCTGTGCGCCCATGACAAAATCAGGGTGAACACTCTGGTGAACACCTGAGGTGCTGTGGAGAGACCGAAGCACAGTACCTTGAACTGGTAGGTCTTGCTGTCTAGGCTTAATCTCAAGTACTTCCTGGAAGACGGATGGATTGGGATCTGGAAGTACGCGTCCTTCAGATCCAGAGTGCACATGAAGTCTTGTGGTCTCACTGCAAGTCTGACCTTGTCCGCTGTCTCCATGCTGAACGAAGTTTGTTTGACAAACTTGTTCAGAGCCGAGAGATCGATGACAGGTCTCCAGCCTCCAGACGCCTTCTTTACAAGAAAGAGTCGACTGAAGAAGCCTGGGGAGCCATCGACGACCTCTTGGAGAGCATCCTTCTTGAGCATGGTCTCGACTTCCGCCCGAAGGACTAGCCCCTTTGCCGATCCCATGGCATAGGAGCTCAACGACACTGGATTCGCTGTCAGGGGAGGTTGAGATGTTGTGATTGGGACGCGATAACCTTGGCCGACCACAGAGACCGTCCAAGAATCGGCCCCATGTTGCTGCCTCCTGTGCACGCAACTTTGTAGGCATCCCCCCACAGGTGGACACGCGGGGGGACTGCTACTCCTAGCGCTTACGGCCACGGCCGCTCCCTCTAGGAGTCTTGCCTCCCCTGGAGGACTTACTGCCCCTCTTGTCCTTGACAGGAAAGGGCTGAGGCTTAGACACCTTCGTCTTAGCTGCCGGAGCCTGCTTCGGTGTCCTGCGAGGCTGCTGTTGATGCTGTTGTGGAGCTGGAGGCTTGTAGGGCCGAGATGTGAGGGCCCTTTGGAGGAGCGAATCCTGGTTCGACTTCCTCCACCTCTTAGCTGTGCGTTCCACATCCTTGGGCTCAAACAAGCTTCCTCCAAGGATGGAGGAGTGTCTGAACCTGCAGATATCCACGGCAGGGACCTTCAGATGGAACTTCTCGGTCACCGCATCGCGTCGCTTTAAGATCGAGTTGGCCCACAGGTTGGTAATCTGGTAGGCCAGGAACTCGATGGAGTGAGTGCCCGAGCGGAGGAAGGTTTCCAGGGCCTTCCTATTGCTCTCCTTAGACAAGTCCTCGGAGCGCAATAGGATGCCCAGAGAACCCAGCCAGACACCCAGCAACGAAGTGGCCTGCATGGCACACTTCGCGACCTTCTCCTGGCTAAGGATCTCCGAAGCCGAGAATGTCACCTGCCAGGAGGAGAGCTTCTCAAGAGGAGTTCCCCTTGTGAGCTCTTCCACCGAGTGGTGGAGGGGAAGAGCTACACTGGACTCCCCCTTAATCTCAAAATACCTCCTCTGCTGTAAACGAGGAGGTGGGAGGAGTCTGTTCCCGGCAGAGGAACGGCTGAAGGAGGCGAGATCCGAGAGCTGAGCTTCGACCTTGTCTCTGGCACTCTTCACCCCCTGGGACCAAGGCAAAGCCGCGCTGGCCCTTTGGGGTTTCTGGGTACCATAGACTTGGTCTAGGACCGTATCCTTGCCTTCGCGAGGGGCGATCTCCGGGTCCTTGAACCTGTTGAGTTGCCTCATCAGATTCAAGACCTGCCAGAAGTCATGCTCAGACTCATGCTGTTCTCCTCCCCGTGGACTGGCAGCTAAGTCTCCCGTCCCCAGAGGCTCTTCTTGGGGAGACACGTGGACGTTCTCCCGGGGTCTGGTTGGCTCTGGACGAATCCATGAAGACAACTTAGGAATCGTCTTTGAGTCCTTGGGTTCCCTCCTGGGAGGGATACAGGACTCCAGCAAAGAGGTCTGGAAGGTACCTTCCACGCGAGACGTTTCTCTCCCTCGAGGTGGGGTTCCTCCCATTGGTGCCGTGGGAGAGGCTCTCCCCTCGCTGGACTCTCCTGAGGGCGGAAAGGCTTCGTCCACAGGAGAAGGAGAAAACGACCGCGAAGGGGATGGAGCCTTCCTGACGGACCTCTTAGGAGCCAACTTCTCCCTGGGAGAAGTCACCACAAAGTCCACTCCTCTCCTTCTCTTCAGCGGGGGCGAGTCTGCCTTTGGCTTGAGTCCCAGATCAGCGAGGGCTGGCTTCACAGCCTGCACCACCGCTTTCATCAGGTGACCAAACCAAGACTGACGGGTGACGTACGCAGTGTCAGTAATCCCCGCTGGAGGGAAGGGGATCTCCTGATCCTTCGGAGTGGACGCAACGGGGCCTACCTGGAAAGAAGAAAGTGAAGAATGTTGCCTAGACCTCTCCAGAGACTCTTCCTGGTCCTGGGTGAGAGACCTACGCTTGCGCGGTGGCGATCCTGATGGCGATCTGGAAGTACGTGTCCCTGTCGCAGGCACGAGCTGCGGAACCCAGCGAGAACGGGGGTCGCGCTGGCGCTCGCGTGATGGAGCATTCAAGGGATCGCGCGCGGGGGGCTGCTGGAGTGCAGAGGGCTGCTGGAGCGGAGGGGGCTGCTGGAGCGCAGGGGGCTGCTGGAGCGCAGGGGGCTGCTGGAGCGCAGGGGGCTGCTGGAGCATGGGCGCACAGTCGCGCGGGGATAAACGCGCGCGGGCGAGTGGGCGCTAGGGCGCGCTGGCGAGGGGGCGCGTTGGCGAAGGTGTGCGCGGGCGCGCAGGTGAATAAGCGCGCGAAGGTAGAGGAGATCGCTGTTTGTCAGGAGAATGGTGAAGCGCAGGAGATCTATGGCGCACTGGAGATCTATGGCGCATGGGCGAGCGATGGCGAGTTGGCGAGCGATGACGCGCTGGCGAACGCTGGCGCGTCGGTGAGCGATGGCGCGTAATGGCGCGTAGTACGTACAGGCGATCGACTGCGCACAGGCGATTTAGCGCGTGTGCGCGTCGGAGACCTGTGGCGATCCGAGTCATGGGCGCGCTGGCGAGTGCTTGCGCGCAGGTGAAGAATCACGCGGGCGCTCAGGAGATCGCGGGCGCTCAGGAGATCGCGGGCGCTCAGGAGATCGTTGGAGCGCAGGCGGGTGTCGACGCGCAGTCAGCTGGGGCGCAGGAACAGGTGGCGAGGAAACGCGTAAGGGTGAACGCTTGCGGTCGGGCTCAAGAGATGAAGACTCGTGGCCGCGTGGACGTGCAGGAACTCTTGAAGTGCACACCGGGGAGCGTGCGCGCTGTTGCGCAGTCGAAGATGGGCGCACAGGAGCGCGTGGGCAAGGCGAAGGAGTAAAGTCCTTGCCTGCATCCAAATCCGAAGATCTAGGGCGCGTGGGCGAGCGTTGGCGCGCATCAGGAACAAGGTGCGCAAGTGCTCGCTGATGAGCAGGAGATCGTGTGCGCTCAGGAGACCGATGGCGCGTCTGGCGCGCAGCAGGAACAGAAGGGCGCTGACGGCTAACAGGGGAGCCCAGGCGAGCGTTGGCGAGCAGGCGAGCGTTGGCGAGCAGGCGAGCGTTGGCGAGCAGACGAGCGTTGACGAGCAGGAGAGCGCTGGCGAGGCGAGTCTGATGGCTGCAACTCAGGAGAGCGCTTGTGCGCTACTGCGCGCAAACGCGCAGCTGAGCGCGCAGGGGACCCCTGACGCGTAAGGGAATTGCCCACACCGTAGGCGACATCCCTTTGCCCCGAAGGGACCGGTGCCCGTCGGGTGACGGGGTGAGAAGGCACCTGTGCGCATCTGCAACCAGAGGTGAAGGTAGGCCCGAAGGACTGGAAGGTCTGGCAGGCGAGGGAGATCGCGAACGATCTGCGGAGAGGTCCAAGGACGTGGCTGCTACGGTCTGCTTCCGACGAGGAGAATCCTCTGCAGGGGAAGGCGGCGGAGATGACTCGAAGAGGCGCCTCTTCACTCCCTTATAGGGAGAGGGGAGGCCCCGACGGCTAAGAAAAGGATGAGCCTTACGGCGAAGGCGGCCACGAGGAAGGTCATCCACATCGTCGGTCCTCCGAAGAGGAGAGTCTGTCAGTGCCCTCCCCCGGGGAGGAGAAGCGCCCGCAGGAGAGACCGTGGGACTCAACTTCCCCTTCGAAGGATGTTCAGAAGGGGAGGCAGAGCCTTTAGCAACGTCCGCAACAGCAGCAGCAGCAGAGGTTTGACCAGACCCATCGGAAGCCTCTGCCACAACCACGTCGACAATAGACAGAGGGTCTACCTCTGCTATTACCGGCGATTGTTTGACAGCAGCTCCAAACTGGATAAGGTCAAACAGGGCTTCCTTGGAGGGCAAGCCGCCCCGCTATGGGAGGCAACGCCCTCTCCCGCACCCCGAGATTGGGAAACAGAACAATGGCCTACGCTACCACTCGATGGTCTCTCATGAGAGGCCGACCGAGTGGGAGCTTCGGAGGAGGTTTGGGCGGCGGAAGAAGAGTCCTTGGAGCCTTCCTTCTTCAAGGCAACCCTTGAAGGAGAAAGGTCTCTATTGGACTTCTTCTTACGCCGCCGGGCAAACCTCTCCCACAGGGAGGTAGACCACTCCCTGCACTCACTACACGTTAAGTCTCTAGCACACCGTTGACCTCGACACTGCGGGCAAAGGGTGTGAGGATCCGTCTCGACCGCCGACATGAAGGTACCACAGGGGCGGCCGGAGAGTCCAGGGCATTTGCGCATAATTGCGATAAAGGTAGAGGCCAACTTCCAAACACACAAAATCTGAGAAAAAGAAAAAACAGATTAAGGCTGTCAAAAGCGAGGACGAAAGACAGACACGTCTGCTCATCGTCCAAGCCAAAAGTGAAGTGAGACAATTCACCGGTGTGTGGGGGGGAGGGGTAGCAAGCTACCCCTTCCCCTACCCCCTTGTTAACTAGCGCGGGGGTAGTTAACTATCATTAAAAATCTAATGGCTCGTCATTTTCAGCTACGCCGAAAGTAAACCCTATGTAAATAGCGTGGTTTGTATTTCGGTTACGGAACAAAGGTCTATTTGGAGACCTGAAGCTAACTGTAGAATATCTTGAAAAAAACTCTGATCCAAGGTCCATTTCGTATGCAGGACTGTCTGTCTAGATAGGGTATCTGCCACTAAGTTGAGAGATCCTGACAGAAGGAATGCCAAGAGGAACACATTTCTCTCCTGAAGAAACTTTATAATTGGAAAAGTCACTGCATTGAAAGCTCTTAAGCAGGTCCCAGCTCTTCTGAGGCAAAAGATAGCTGCATGATTGTCTATGAAAATCTTTATTTGGAGTTCCTTCTTGGACTAAGTCTCTTCAATGTCAGGAAGACCACCATTAGTACCAACACATTTATGTGGAATGCTGAAAACTGAGGGGACCCAAACACATAGGTTTCCTCTGAATGATCTCCCCAACCAGACCAGGATGTGTCTGTATTAAATATCATAGAAATCGGGGAAGGGACCAATGGAAACAACATGGAAAACAACCAGGCAACTCAGCTTGAATGTTTCGAACAGACAGCACCTCCCAAAAAAATTTTATTTTCATAATAAAAGGGATTTTGACGAAGGAAAAATCTATTTCTGGGGAGATACCTGTGACGCCCGGTGAAAAGGGTCCTTCTTTACACTTTTCTGATATAAATACTTCCAAATATACCAGAGAAAGTTAAAAGCATGGAATGCAGAGATTACTACCCTCGCGCGAGCACCCTGAAGGTGTCGTGTATAAAGCAGGGGCGTGTGAAAACCACTATTCACAGGCTGTCTTCCATTTAGCTAATCCCTTCATCAAAAGGGATGGGCCGATACAGAGGCACTAGCCATGTTACCTGAACCACACCACCGACGCCCGACGCGAGCGCCATCTGAACAACATCCTTCTCTTGGACGTCGTAAGCGTTGTTTGCTTCGCGTTTGTGACTCTGCTTGTGTTCGTGTTTTGAGCTGTTTTTTCGCCATGGCTGAAGCTCTTCTTACCGCAGGACCAATGTTAAGTACCAAAGATTGTTTTGACAGCTAATTTAGTACCGGGCTATTATACTTTTTGCATTTTAGTGTTTGTTAGTGCAACCGGCCTTACGCCTTCCACGGTGATGGCGGCCATTATTGTTTACGTTCATACGTTTTAATTTCTTTTGTATGCCCGTTTGGTACTATTGTCATTCTAGGTTCATTTATCTTTTTATAGATTCTTGGCCTTGTGCCGTTTATTTTGAACCATGTTTTGTAGGTCTTTTGGTACTTTTTAACGCTTACGAGTCCGTATCTTTGACGAACGAAGGATAGCGTTCAGGGCTTTATTATAGTTTAGTACCACCGCTTGGCGTTGTTTTGTTTTCGCCTTTATTCACTGTTCAGTTCCCGTTTTCGCTATCCTTCGTTTCTTTTTATTGTTTATTTTATTGTATTCACGGACTGAGGTGTCTGTTTATTTTGAGGTTTGTTATTTATTCTTAAGAGTAACCACGAGTACGAGAGGCTGGAGTTCCCATTTTCTGTTCATACAGTCACGGGTTCTCCCTCTCTCCATCTCTCCCCTATGGGTTTGTTGAAACAGTGCGAGAGGCTGGAGTTCCCGTTTTCTGTTAATACAATCACGTGTTCTCCCTCTCTCCATCTCTCCCCTATGGGTTTGTTAATACAGTGCGAGAGGTTGGAGTTCCCATTTTCTGTTCATACAGGAAAGCGTTCTCCCTCTATCTCTTACCCACGTGGGAAATTATCTTATTGCATTTTGGTTTTAACTTACTTTATTATTGTGTAATATGGTTACTTATTGGAGTATTTAAAGGCTAGTGTTTGGGTTAGTCCTGTTCGTGTGAGAGTCTATATTTTAGGTTAGTTGGGCCCGCCTTAGAGCCGCCTTTAACTCCCCCTCACCTAGTTCCACCCTCTCCCCGCTTCGGCCCGGGAGCTGGGTCTGAACCTCTATCCAACTCCGCCATGAGTTTTATTTATGAGCTGGGATCTCTTAACTTCCCTTTTATCTAGATGCATCCCTACGGCAGGGATTCATCCCCTCGTTGGTCACTTGCATCTTGACTCCTGCTACGGCATCTTCACACGACTTACCACCACTCCCCAAATTTTTTAACATACTTACCTGCTGGTTATATAATAATAGCTTTATGCTTCTGTCCGGCAGGAATTCAAAACTCAAAACTCGCAGCAATCGCATAGATATGCCAGGTATACACTAGCGCCACCACGGAGCTAGGCCGAAATATCCCTCCTAGGATCAGATTTTCCATGCCCGTAGGTCTCTAGAGGGGAGGAGGGGGGGATTTGAAGTTATATAACCAGCGGGTAAGTATGTTCAAAAATTTATTTTATCATGAAAATATAATTTTTAAACATTTAAACTTACCCGCTGGTTATATAATAATAGCTGATTGACACCCTTGGTGGCGGGTCAGAGACAGCAACATTAATGGAATTTCACTTGGGAGTTTAAAACAAAACTAGCTTAAGGGTTCGTACCTATCAAGGAAGCTGACTTCAATGGTTCTCTGCATTAATAATTCTGCTGTCCTTTGAGAACCAGCGATCCACCCAGGGGGCTGAAGAACTCTACGAGCTGTCAAACGGTGAATAACCACTACGCTGACAGGACCTCAACTAATACCCTTGTTCCGGGCGCTCTCAAGGAACAAATGACTACCTGACTAAGTCAAAGATTGTGGAAGATTGTCTAACAATTTCCTCCAATCATAAAAATATATACAAGTTCCAAGAGGGGAAAAGGGTACTAGGGATTAAGGGAGTGTAGTGGTAGATCCTTCACCTACTACTGCATTCGCTGCTACGAATGGACCCAAAGTGTTGCAGTCCTCATAAAGAGTCTGGACACGTTTTTAAATAAAGTGATGCGATTACAGATTACTTCTCCAAAACGTTGTATTCATCATACTTTGCAGAGAATGATTTTGTTTAAAAGCTATAGGAGTTGCCACAGCTCTAACTTCATGAGTCTTAACTTTCAGGAGCTTAAGGTCTGCCTCACCACAGTGTACGTGAGCTTCTTTAATCAAAAGTCTTATGAAATATGATAAGGCATTTTTAGACATAGGAAAAGCAGGCTTTTTGACTGCACATTAAAGAGCTTCTCAATTGCCTCTTAAACCTTTAGTCCTGTCTAAATAGAACCTTTGTGCTCTAACAGGACAAAGAACCTTCTCTAGCTCCTCACCCACCAAATCAGAGAGGTTAGCAATTTCGAAAGATTTACGGCATGGGTGAGAAGGACGTTCGTTCTTGGCTAGCAATTCAAGCTGCAGGGAGCATATAGCTTTGCTGTTTCTAAAGCCAATGTTTTTGCTAAAAGCATGAACTTCACTGACCCTTTTAGCTGTTGCTAAGCTTACTAAAAATAACGTCTTTAAAGTCAGATCTTTAAAAGAAGCAGAGTTCAAAGGTTCGAATCTATCACTCATAAGAAATTTTAAAACCACGTCTAAATTCCAGGCTGGTGAATCCTGTTGACGTTTTTTAGAGGTTTCAAAGGATCTAAGGAGATCCTGAAGGTCCTTGTTATTTGAGAGGTCTAAATTTCTATGCCTGAAGACCGCTGCTAACATACTCCTGTACCCTTTAATGGTTGAGGAGGAGAAATTGTGCCTTCTTCTAAGCTCTAAAAAGAAATCGGCAATTTGAGCTATAGAGGTATTGGATGAAGAAACTGAGTTAGCTTTACATCATGCTCTAAAAACTTTCTACTTGGATTGGTACACCCTGATAGTAGAAGTTCTTCTTGCTCTAGCAATAGCCTTGGCTGCTTCCTTCGAAAATCCTCTAGATCTTGCGAGTTTTTCGATAGTCTGAAGGCAGTCAGACGTAGAGCTTGGAGGTTTAGATGGTTTCTTGCCAAGTTGGGTTGTCTGAGAAGATCTATTCTTAATGGCAAGCTTCTTGGAACATCCATCATCCATTCCAGTACCTCTGTGAACCAACCTCTTGACGGCCAGAAGGGGGCTATTAACGTCAATCTGGTTCCCTCGTGAGACACAAACTTTTGTAGTACTTTGTACAGCACTTTGAATTGAGGGAAAGCGTACACATCTAGGTGTGACCAGTCCATCAGGAATGCGTCTATGTGTGACGCTTCGAGATCCGTAGCTGGGGACCAATGATTCTCTAGTCTTCTGGTTTTTGAAGTTGTGAATAGAGCTATGAGAGGGCGGCCCCAAATCCGCAAAAGTTTCTTGCATACATCTAGATGCAGTGTCCACTCTGTGGGGAGAACTTGAATCCTCCTGCTGAGGCTGTCTGCCCTTACATTCTTTTTCCCTTGAATGAGTCTTGTCAACAGGGATATCTTTCTTTGATGTGCCCAAACGAGAAGAGTTTTTGCTATCTCGTAAAGAGGTCTCGAATGCGTTCCCCCTTGTTTCGCTATGTAGGCCAAAGCTGTGGTATTGTCTGCATTGATTTGTATTACTTTGTTCAGTACTAGCTTCTCGAACCCCTTGAGAGCCAACAGGACTGCTAACAGCTCCTTTTGATTGATGTGGAGACTTTGTTGTTGTTTTGTCCACAGACCCAAAATCTCTGACTTTCCTAGTGTTGCTCCCCACCCCGAGTCCGAGGCGTCGGAAAACAACACAAGGTCTGGGCTCTTTTGTTCCAAAGAGAGACCTTCCTGGAGCCTGTTTATGTTGTTCCACCAACGAAGGCACTCTTTTATTGGTTCCGTAAGAGGAATGCTCTCCTTGTCGAGGCCGTCTTCTTTGCTCCAATGGCAATTGAGATGGAACTGAAGGGGTCGTAAATTTAGTTTCCCCAGACATACAAATTGTTCTAGTGAAGAGAGGGTTCCCAGGAGACTCATCCACTCCCTCACTGAAACAGAACTCCTTCTTTGGAAAGGCACAAAGCCTTAGGAGAGCTAGCTGTATTCTTGCAGGTGATGGAAAAACCTGAAAAGTCAGACTGTGAATCTCCATCCCCAAATAGAGGATCTTCTGGGAAGGGATCAATTGAGACTTCTCTGAATTTACCAGAAGTCCTAGCTCCTCTGACAGACTCATTGTCAGTCGCAAATCCTCCAGACAGCTATTGAGTGAGGGGGCTCTTAGTAGCCAATCGTCCAAGTACAAGGAGGCTCTGATGCCTCTTGAGTGGAGCATGCTTGCCACATTCATCATGATCTTTGTGAAGACTAGAGGGGCGGTGGTGAGGCCGAAGCCTAAGGCCCGAAACTGGAATACTTCTTTCCAGAGGTCTAAGGATAGGACACAACGATATGTCGTCACAGACGCACCCTCTATTTGAGGGGTGGTGCTTAGCCCGAAACAAAGAACTCAAAACTGGACAACTTCCTCCCATACACGAACCTTCCGGTAGCTTGAAGTTCGGATGGATGAGGAAGTAGAAGTAAGCATCCTGGAGATCTAAAGAGATCATCCAGTGGACCTTTTTTACTGCTACAAGCAAAGTCTTATGAGTCTCCATAGAGAGGTTTTGTCCTCTGAACGTAGCTTGAACAGTATGTGACTGACGTTGGACGTCACGGTTTGTTTGACGTTCGACGTCATGTTCAGCTTGACTCCCGATGTCACGTTCAGCTTGACGCCCAATGTCGCACTTAGCTGCCTAGCGATCGTCGCCGCGCTTGGAAGGTAAACACTCTATGACACGCTTGGCCGTTTGATGTCTGGTATCAAGAGAAGACACTCAATGGGATATAGAAGCCTTATCACGCTGTTCAAAATTAGCTTGCTGGTAGGCCACCTGTGCAACAACGCGTCCTGAAAAGAATCATGACGAACTATCGCTTTGCTAACAGCAAGCTGATATGACTGCATAACAGATGAGAGTCGTTGGCTTCATACATACATACATATACCAAAGGCACTTCCCCCAATTTTGGGGGGTAGCCGACAACAACAAGAAACAAAATAAAAAGGGGACCTCTACTCTCTACGTTGGCTTCATGCCAGCAGCATAGTCCAACTAGGATCAACATTAGGTGACACCGGTGTAGAAAACTTTGATTGCGAACTCGCCTTCCTCATCGCTTACATCACGCTCCACATTTCAGCAGACAGAAAACAGTCTGGCGGAAGTGGCGGTGCCTGTACCGTAACACCAAACTCAGGAACAAGATCCTTATCAGTCTGAACTAAAGCTTAGCCAACTTCTGACATCCTGACAGGCCATAGAGAGCAAAAAAGGGAGGCACTGCCTTCTCTTACAAAAGCTCTAATGCACTTCCTGCTGTTGCAGCTGAATGTGCTGCTGCACCAACATCTGCAGTTAGGTTCTTTATGCTGCATTAAGGACGCTCTAAAGCACTGCCCTATCAGCACTGTCTTTTGACTTACCTTTCTCAGAATGATTTATTGTTAATTTATTCTCATCATTTATTTATTTCCTTATTTCCTCTCCTTACTGAACCATCTTTCCCTATTGGAGCCCTTAGGCTTATAGCATATTTCTTTTCCAACTAGGGTTGTAGCTTGGCTAGTAATAATAAAGGGATTTTGACGAAGGAAAAATCTATTTCTGGGCGAGAGACCTATGCCGCCCAGTGAAATGCTCCTTTTACATCATTTCTAAGGTAAAAACTGCTATAAAATTACCAGAGAAAAAGTTGTAGAGGAATGCCAGGTTGAATCCAGCTCGCTCACCTTATAAGGTGTCGGTATAATACTGGGGCGTGATAAATCACAACCAGAGGTCTCGCACCATTTAGATATCTCCTCTCAATATCCCTGTAACAGCGAGGTGCCGTTCAACACCCATCCCCGAACTCTACTACCAACAATCCAACCCACGCCAGTGACGTCACTCCTTATAGCACTCAAGTTTGGGGCCCATGATGGGAGGGAAGTCAGGGTGGGTTCACTGGGCGGCACAGGTCTTTCGCCCAGAAATAGATTTTTCCTACATCAAAATCCCTTTTCTGGGCTCTACCAGTGCCGCTCCGTGAAATAGTACCAGAGAAAAGGTCCCAAAACTTGGAACAATACCTGAAGGGGAAGTAATTAAATACAAAATAATACCAAAACATTGTTTAATCAAAGAAATAGGACATACAAGGTATCCCGTAAGTAAATACTGTACTCTCAAACATTAAGGAGGGCTGGTAAATACAATTGTGGCAAAAATCCCAAACTAAGGGATGGCAGTCAAGGCAAGGTAAAATAATGATGCAAGATCAAAATTAATTAACAACCTTAAGGGTAAAATAACAAAAATCAACTCGTGGGAGAGTAAGACTATTAACAGGTATAACAAAAATCAACTCGTGGGAGAGTAAGACTATTGACAGGTGTTATAAAAAAAACAATACACCATAAGGGTGTAGCTCAGGTAAAACAAAACCAAAACTAAGTAGGAACAATAAGTAAGGCAGGTAGGAGGAAGGGGGATAGAGCAAGACGTTGTGATTAAGACTCATTACCTTCAGGAGGAACCACATTCCCTGCTGCCACTGTAGCAAATTTTAGAGCTTCCAAAGATTTTAAGTAGTGGCGTTTAAAAACTTTAGGGGACTTCCAGCCTGTATATTTCGTAAGCTCATCAAAGTTCATGTGGTGAAAGTAATTAACTGAAGTAGCTACAGCTCGTATATCATGGACGCGAGGGAATGACTCAGGGTTAGCCTGTTTAATAAAATAAAGAATCTGTTGTCTGATTCCTTTCAGGGTAATGGTTCCTCCATTTTTCCTAATGAATAAGGGCCCTGAGGACTTCATGGAAGTTCTATTGAAGTAGGCTTTCAGGGTGTTAACTGGACATAAGGATGGTTCCTAAGGAAGTTTAACAATCTTCCAGGAGGACCATCTGTTCTGGGGGTCCTCATTTTTAGCCAAGAAAACTCTGTCAGGGGAGAGAAGGACCTCCCCTGACGAGAGAAATTCAATATGACCTGGATCTCTAATCAAAGCTGACAGTTCTGAAATTCTGGCACCAGAAGCTAGGCTCAATAGGAACAAGGTTTTCCTTAATAATGGTATGTAATTGCAAGATTCGTTAAGAGTGTCAGAGGCCAGCTTAAGGACATCATTCAGAAACCAGGAAACTGAGCTAGGGCGAGTTGATGGTTTCAATCTGGCGCAGGCTCTCGGGATTGATGAGAAGTATGAATCCGTAAGGTCAATATCAAACCAATATGGAAAATCTTTTTTAAGGCTGATTTAATTGTAGTAATGGTGTTGGCTGCTAGGCCTGATTCAAAGAGAGTTCTGAAGAAGGTTACTGTCAGATTCATAGTCATCGTCTCAACCTTTGAGTCCCTTAAAAACTTTGCAAGTTTTTTAACAGCCGAATCATATTGTCGAAGGGTGGATTCCCTTTTATCCGATTCCAAAAACATGTTATTTTTATTAGTAAAATAAATTTTTGAATATACTTACCCGATAATCATGTAGCTGTCAACTCCGTTGCCCGACAGAATTCTACGGGAGGGATACGCCAGCTATCACAATACTAGAAGGGGGTGTACTCACCAGCGCCACCTGTGGCCAGGTACTACAGTACTTCTTGTTGACACCTCCTCAATTTTTCCTCGGTCCACTGGTTCTCTATGGGGAGGAAGGGAGGGTCAATTAAATCATGATTATCGGGTAAGTATATTCAAAAATTTATTTTACTAATAAAAATAACATTTTTCAATATTAAACTTACCCGATAATCATGTAGCTGATTCACACCCAGGGGGGTGGGTGAAAACCAGTGTACAAGATAAAAGGATAGCTAAGTATCCCGTATTTCATATAACAGTTATCTCAAAATAACAATGAAATAATAAGTACCTGGTAAGGAAGTCGACTTGAACCGTTACTCTGCCTCTTTTTTAAGTTCGTCTTCCTTACTGAGCGCAGCGTTCCTCTTAGGAGGCTGAATCAACTCAAAGGTGCTAAAGTATATAGGGCTGCAACCCCTACTAAAGGACCTCTACACAACCTCTAACCCAGGCGCTTCTCAAGAATGAATTGACCACCCGCCAAATCAAAAGGATGCGGAAGGCTTCTTAGCCTACCGTAACAACCATAAAAACAACAATAAAAGCATTCAAGAGAAAGGTTAAAAAAAAGGTTATGGGATTAAGGGAATGTAGTGGCTGAGCCCTCACCTACTACTGCACTCGCTGCTACGAATGGTCCCAGGGTGTAGCAGTTCTCGTAAAGAGACTGGACATCTTTAAGATAAAATGATGCAAAAACTGACTTGCTCCTCCAATAGGTTGCATCCATTATGCTCTGCAGAGAACGGTTTTTATTAAAGGCCATCGAAGTAGCTACGGCTCTCACTTCGTGGGTCCTTACCTTCAGCAAAGCAAGGTCTTCCTCCTTTAAGTGAGAATGGGCTTCTCTAATCAGAAGCCTTATATAATACGAAACCCCGTTTTTGGACATGGGCCTCGAAGGTTTCTTGATGGCACACCATAAGGCTTCTGACTGTCCTCGAATAGGTTTTGACCTATTAAGATAATATTTCAGAGCTCTGACAGGGCAAAGAACTCTTTCTAGCTCGTTACCTACCATGTTGGAGAGGCTAGGTATTTCAAACGATCTAGGCCAAGGACGTGAAGGAAGTTCATTCTTAGCTAAGAATCCGAGCTGTAAAGAACATGTTGCAGATTCGGACGTGAACCCAATGTTCTTGCTGAAGGCATGAACCTCACTGACTCTTTTAGCTGTCGCAAGGCAGACGAGAAAAAGAGTCTTGAGGGTAAGGTCCTTGAAGGAAGCTGACTGGAGAGGTTCGAACCTAGGTGACATAAGGAACCTTAAGACTACGTCTAGGTTCCAGCCTGGAGTGGGTAGACGACGCTCTTTAGAAGTCTCAAAAGACTTAAGGATGTCTTGAAGGTCCTTGTTGGAAGAAAGGTCCAAACCTCTGTGGCGGATAACTGAAGCCAACATACTCCTGTACCCTTTAATCGTAGGAGCTGAAAGGGATCTCTCATTCCTAAGATGTAATAGGAAGTCAGCTATTTGGGTCACAGAGGTATTGGTAGAGGAAACTGCATTGGCTCTACACCAGCTCCGGAAGACTTCCCACTTGGATTGGTAGACTCTACGAGTGGATACCCTCCTTGCTCTGGCAATCGCACTGGCTGCCTCCTTCGAAAAGCCTCTAGCTCTAGCGAATCTTTCGACAGTCTGAAGGCAGTCAGCCGAAGAGCGTGGAGGTTTGGGTGCAACCTGTCTACGTGAGGTTGACGTAGAAGGTCCACTCTTAGAGGGAGAGTCCTGGGGACGTCGACCAGCCATTGTAGTACCTCTGTGAACCATTCTCTTGCAGGCCATAGGGGAGCAACCAGCGTCAGCCGTGTCCCTTCGTGCGAGATGAACTTCTGAAGGACTTTGTTTATGATCTTGAACGGTGGAAATGCGTAAAGGTCGAGATGGGACCAGTTCAGCAGAAAAGCATCCACATGAACTGCTGCTGGGTCTGGAACTGGGGAACAGTACAAAGGAAGTCTCTTGGTCATGGAGGTGGCAAACAGATCGATGGTCGGCTGACCCCACAAGGTCCAAAGTCTGTTGCACACGCTCTTGTGGAGGGTCCATTCCGTGGGAATGACCTGATCCCTTCTGCTTAGGCGTTCTGCTGAGACGTTCATGTTGCCCTGAATGAACCTCGTAACTAGGGTGAGGTTTAGACTTCTTGACCAAATGAGGAGGTCCCTTGCGATCTCGTATAGGCTCCTCGAATGGGTCCCTCCTTGCTTGGAGATGTAAGCCAAGGCTGTGGTGTTGTCGGAGTTCACCTCCACCACCTTGCCTAGCAGGAGGGACTTGAAGTTCAATAGGGCTAAATGAACTGCTAGTAGCTCCTTGCAGTTGATGTGGAGCGTTTCCTGTTCCTCGTTCCACGTTCCCGAGCACTCCTGTCCGTTCAAGGTCGCGCCCCAGCCCGAGTCCGATGCATCCGAGAAGAGATGAAGATTGGGGGTCTGAATCGCCAACGATAGGCCCTCCCTGAGAAGGAGATTGGTCTTCCACCACAAGAGAGTGGTCTTCATCTCTTTGGTGACTGGGATAGAGACTGCTTCGAGAGTCAAACCCTTGTCCCAATGAGCTGCAAGATGGAATTGAAGAGGGCGGAGGTGGAGTCTCCCTAGCTCGACGAACAGGGCCAACGAAGAAAGGGTCCCTGTGAGACTCATCCACTGTCTCACCGAGCAACTGCTCCTCTTCAGCATGCTCAGGATGCAATCTAGGGCTTGGCTTATCCTTGGGGCCGATGGAAAAGCCCGAAAATCCTGATTCCGAATCTCCATTCCCAGGTACACAATGGATTGGGAGGGAATGAGCTGAGACTTTTCTAGATTGACTAACAGACCCAGTTCTTTGATCAAGTCCAAAGTCCAGTTGAGACTCTCCAGACAGCGACGACTCGTGGAGGCTCTCAACAGCCAGTCGTCTAAATAAAGGGAGGCTCTGATGTCCGATAAGTGGAGGAATTTTGCTATATTCCTCATCAGATGCGTAAACACCATAGGAGCTGTGCTTAGGCCAAAACACAGGGCTTGGAATTGGTAGACAACCTTTCCGAAAACGAATCTCAGGAAAGGTTGGGAGTCTGGATGAATAGGAACGTGAAAGTAAGCATCTTTCAGGTCCAACGAGACCATCCAGTCCTCCTGCCTGACCGCTGCTAGGACCGACTTCGTCGTCTCCATCGTGAACGTCTGCTTGGTGACATAAGCATTGAGCGCGCTGACGTCCAGCACCGGTCTCCAACCTCCTGTCTTCTTGGCCACCAGAAAGAGACGGTTGTAGAAGCCCGGGGATTGATGGTCCCGGACTATAACCACTGCCTTCTTCTGTAAAAGGAGCGACACCTCCTGGTGCAACGCTAGCCTCTTGTCCTTTTCTTTGTAGTTGGGAGAGAGGTTGATGGGAGATGTGGTCAGAGGGGGTTTGCGGCAGAATGGTATCCTGTAACCCTCCCTCAGCCAACTGACAGACTGGGCGTCTGCACCTCTCTTCTCCCAGGCTTGCCAGAAGATCTTGAGTCTGGCTCCTACTGCTGTCTGGAGATGAGGAGAGTCAGTTTTTGCCTTTAGAAGTCTTGGAACCTTTCCTAGACTTGCTCCTGGAAGAGTCTGGACGGGAGCTTCCTCGGCTGGGGGCTCTACCACGAAAGGGCGGAATAAACCTCGTAGCAGGAGTATCAGCCACTGGGGTGCGATAAGTCCTGGGGACTGAGGTAGCAACCTTAGTCTTACGAGCTGATGAGGCCACAAGATCATGGGTGTCCTTTTGTATCAGGGCCGCAGACAAGTCCTTAACAAGCTCTTCGGGAAACAGGAACTTAGAGAGCGGAGCGAAAAGGAGTTGAGACCTTTGACAAGGTGTAATGCTGGAGGAAAGGAAGGTACAAAGCTGCTCCCTTTTCTTAAGCACTCCTGACACAAACATCGAAGCAAGCTCGCCAGATCCATCCCTAATAGCCTTATCCATGCAGGACATTAAGAGCATGGCTGAGTCCTTGTCCGCAGGGGAGGTCTTCTTGCTAAGGGCCCCCAGGCACCAGTCTAGGAAATTGAACATCTCAAAGGCTCTAAAGACACCCTTTAGGAAGTGATCAAGATCTGAGAAGGTCCAGCAAACCTTAGAGCGCCTCATTGCTGTTCTACGAGGAGAGTCTACCAAACTTGAGAAGTCAGCCTGGGCAGAGGCAGGTACTCCCAAGCCTGGTTCCTCTCCTGTGGTATACCAAACGCCCGCTTTAGAAGTGAGCTTAGTCGGAGGAAACATAAAGGAAGTCTTTCCTAGTTGTTGCTTAGACTGCAACCACTCCCCTAAAATCCTTAACGCTCTCTTAGAGGACCTTGCAAAGACGAGCTTAGTATACGTTGACTTGGCTGGCTGCATGCCCAGCGAAAACTCAGATGGCGGAGAGCGGGGGGTAGCAGAGACAAAATGGTCTGGGTATACCTCTCTGAAAAGAGCCAAGACCTTACGAAAGTCAATAGGAGGCGGAGAAGACTTGGATTCATCCACGTCTGATGAGGGGTCCAGGTGTGCAGCCTCATCATCAGAAACCTCATCACCAGAGTGTAGCGAAGTGAGAGGTAAGGTATGCTGAACAGCAGAATCTGCACGAGCTGGAGCAAAAACGCTTGTGGTTTCCTCCTCAAGTCTCTGTTGAGGGAACACCTGAGGCTCAGGCTGCAAAGGCTGGTCAAAAGAAGTAGCAGAAGGTAGGCGCATGGGTGGAGGAGGCTGACTCCTGGCATGAGTGTCTTGCCTCAAGGGTTGCGCTTGCTGTAAGGTGAGCGGATGCGCAGTAGCAAGTTCCTGAGGAACGAGTTGAGGTTCCTGAGGTGTGAGCTGCGAGAGTTGGGGTAGAGGCTGCGCAGAACGCATAACTTGTCTCGCGAGTTGAGGTTCCTGAGGCGCAAGGCTAAGGTGTTGAGGCTCTCGCCTTGAGGAGGGTTGAGGTCGCTGCAGCAAGAGCTGAGGTGTCTGCCTCATGGATGGGAGAGGTTGTTGTACCTCAAGAGAGTGTTGCCTCACTGGTGGATCCGCAAGTGGAAGCGGAGGAAGTAAGGTATAAGCTTCCTGTTCCCATTGCTGAGGTTGCCTTAAGGAAGGCGGAGGTAGCTGCACACCACTGGAAACTGGTAACTCAGTACGTGGTAAGGTATCCTGAGGAGCCTCAACATCGTACGCCTGGCAGGCAGGACTGCGGTTAGGCGGAGCGATCGCAGGAGGAGGTGTAACCTTCTCAGCCTGACACTCACGCATCAAGACCGCAAGTTGTGACTGCATGGACTGCAGTAGAGTCAACTTGGGGTCGGCAGACACTAAGGTCTGCTGAGGCAAAGCCTTAACAGAAGTGATCTGTTGCGGCAGCACCTTACTCCTCTTAGGAGGAGTGCCTTCAACTGATGACTGCGGCGAGTCAGAGCTGATCCAATGACTGCAGCCAGGTTGTAGAGCTCTTGAGGTCTGGACTCTGCGTTTGAGAGGTCTTGAGACCTGAGTCCAACGTTTCCTCCCTGACAATTCCTCAGCAGACGAGTAAAAGACGGGCTCAATCGTCTGCGGGTGGGAGTGACGGTCTCTGGAAGACACGCCCGCAACCACCGAGGATACTTCTGTGCGCCGATCAAGGCCTGCCGAACCCTTTTGCCCTTCGACATTGCTTCTCCCCTGGGCTTGGGAGCTTGCAAGAGGTCCCGGACTGGGAGGACGACTGGCACGCACAGAAGTACCCTCACGCACCACACTGACACTGACACTAGCACTTGGCACTGCACTGACACTAGCACTCGTCACAGCACTGGCACTATTACCACCCACTGCACTCTTGACCTTAAGTTCCTTGACTTCGGCCATAAGAGACTTATGATCACTAACCACCGACTCCACTTTGTCACCTAAAGCCTGAATGGCACTCAAAACAACAGACATATCAGGTTGAGGGCAAATAGTAGGTTCGGGGGTAGCCACTACAGGGGGAGGAAAAGGTAGGGGATCATGAGGAGAGGAAAAAAGTGAAGAGCGAGAAGAACTTCTCCTAACTCTCTCTCTCTCTAACTTGGTTGAATACTTAAGAAATCGGACAAAATCAAGTTCCGAAAGTCCGGCGCATTCCTCACATCGATCTTCCAACTGACAGGGTCTTTCCCTACAGTCAGAACAAGCGGTGTGAGGATCTACCGAGGCCTTCGGAATACGCCTATTACAAGACCTACATCGTCTATGGGGTGGGGCTTGTGAAATGTCAGACATCTTGAATCAAAGAGTTAGCCAAGTGGGGATTCCAAATCAAGCAAAAAGATCGTTAACCATTAATCAGAACTAAATAATAGCTATCTAAGCTAATATAGAAGTTTTCCAGTAAAGCGACAGCCGAAATCTGAGAGAAATACTTCACCAAAAGCCGTGAAAATACTCCAAGATCATAAGCGTATCCCAGAACGTCTTGCCGGAAGCACGAGAGGAAAAATTGAGGAGGTGTCAACAAGAAGTACTGTAGTACCTGGCCACAGGTGGCGCTGGTGAGTACACCCCCTTCTAGTATTGTGATAGCTGGCGTATCCCTCCCGTAGAATTCTGTCGGGCAACGGAGTTGACAGCTACATGATTATCGGGTAAGTTTAATATTGAAAAAGAGTATTTTGGGGATCAATATCTGCACCTCTTTGGGCTGCAAATTTCATGAAGTCCATAAAATTAGGACACTCTGAATTCTTGAGGAAGCTAACACATTGCGAGTTTGTACTACTTGTGTTAGTATTGGATTGGGTATCCGTCGAGGGTGGAGACCCAGTTCCACCAACAGGGGAAACCAATTACTCTTGGGCCAGTTGGGGGCTACTAGAGCCACTTGGCCTCTGAAAGTCCTGAGTTCGTCCAACACTTTCATCAAAAGATTTATCGGAGGGAACAAGTAAATCTTCTTCCAAGTGTTCCAATCCAACGACATTGCGTCTGTGGCATAAGCCTGAGGGTCCAGGTTGGGGGCTACGTAACACTCTAGTTTGTGGTTGGACTCTGTTGCAAACAGGTCTACCTGGAGACCCGGGACCTGAGATAAGATCTATTTGAATGATTGTTGATCCAGTGACCATTCTGACTCCAGCGGAGTTGTCCTCGAAAGTGCGTCCGCCACTACATTCCGCACTCCCGCTAGATGGAGTGCCGACAGATGCCACTGGTTCGATGCTGCCATGGAAAATATTGCTAACATGACGTGATTTATGTGGGCTGACTTGGAGCCTCCTCTGTTTATGCAGTGGACTATGAATGCGCTGTCTAGAACTAGTCTGATACGTTGGTTCTTGGCTGGAGTCAGTCGTTTTAGAGTAAGGAATACCGCCCGTTTTAGAGTAAGGAATACCGCCATGGCCTCTAGGACATTGATATAGAGTTGTCGGAATACAGTCGAACATAGTCCCTGGACCTTCCTGTGCTGGGAGTATCCCCCCCCCAACCTGTTAAGGAGGCGTCTGTGTGAATGACGAGTCCTGGGGCCGGATATTGTAAGGGGACTGACTTTGCCAGACTTTTGACCTTTGTCCATGGCCAAAGTCTCTTTCTCAGAATTGGTGGAAGTCGAGCTCTTTTGTCTCGATACTTCCCGGTTGCCCTGGAGCGCCATACTCGGTTTATGTCTTTTAGTTTGGCCTTCAGAACAATATCTGTCACGGAGGCGAACTGCAAGAAGCCCAGGATTCTCTCTTGATTTCTCCTGGACGTCAATTTGTCCCTGAGAAAACGTCTCGTGTTCTTTGCTATTTCTGCCCTCTTTGCCTTCGGGAGACAAAGCGTATGGGAACATAGATCCCATTGTAATCCCAGCCATTGAAACTTGGTCTCCGGGACCAGGCGGGATTTTTCGAGGTTGACGTGGAATCCCAACTGTTGAAAGAAGTTTAACACACTGTTTGTTGCCGTGAGGCAGTTCTCGACGTTGTCTGACCAGATGAGCCAGTCGTCCAGGTAAGCTACTATTTGAATTCCCTGGGTTCGTAGTTCTTGAATTACTGTCTCTGCCAGTTTGGTGAAGATCCTGGGCGCTATGTTGAGCCCGAATGGCATTACTTTGAATGCGTAGGCTTGGCTGCCTAGTTTGAAGCCTAGGAAAGGACGAAAATGCCTTGCTATCGGAACATGATAGTAGGCATCTGTAAGATCTATAGAGGTGGTGACGGCCCCACGAGGAAGTAAGGTCCGCACCTGAGAGACGGTTAACATGTGGAACTTGTCGCATCGAATATAAGAATTCAGACGGGACAGGTCCAGGATTACTCTTCGCTTGTCTGAGTCTTTCTTTGGCACGCTGAACAAGCGACTTTGAAATTTTAAGTGATGAACCCTTTTGATTGAGTTCTTCTGCAATAGATCGTCTGCATATGAGACTAGTTCCTTCGTTGGAAGTTGATGGAAACTGGTCGGTGGAGGGGGCCCTTCTATCCAACTCCACCCCAGACCTTTGGAAATTATGCTGAAAGCCCGATTGCTGAACTTCCAACGATTCCAAAAGACGTAAAGTTTTCCCCCTACCCGAGGAACTTCAATGGGTCGTTGACGATTTGCCTCCTCGGCCTCCGCGGAATCCTTTGCCTCAGGTGGAAGCCCTTCCGCTACCCCTGTTACGAAAGGCACCTCTGGCACTGGAGCCTCTGGCGCGTTGGTAAACTTGGAAGGCACCTTGGGTTTCGTAGGCGGGATTAAAGGCAGGGGAGGTAGCATACGAGGTCGTTGCTACCTGAGCCTGAGGGACCAACACATATTGTTGTTGAGGATGTCCCTTCGAAGTAGAGGGCTGGCTACCTTGCGCCACTGGAATGGTTTGCACCAACTGAAGGGGTTGCCGATTCTGAGAGTAATGGAAGGGCCTCAGCCTCTTCCTGCCTCGAGCAGGGGTGCCAGCTGGCTTAAACTTTCGTTTGGGGACTAGGCCCCACCTAACCTTGAGACTTTGGTTTACCCTGGCAGCCTCGCTGAGGACGTTGTTAACCATGTCCTCCGGAAACAAATCAGGGCCCCAGACCGGGGCTTTAATGAGCCTGTTAGGCTCATGTCTGATGGTAGCTTCAGACAAGACATGTCTCCGGCAACGAAGTCTGGCTGCGAGGAAGTCGTACGCATCGGCCAGCAGAGTCTGAAGTAGAGATTTAGTTAGAACCTTAAAAAGGGGTTCCTCCTCGTATATGATGGCGGTCATCTCAGCCATAGTAGCTGAATTAATAGACCTGCTGAGCCTGCACCGGGCTTCGAACTCGAGGCGGATCAACGAGTCTGGAAGCCTGGGGAGACGCTCGCTGAACTGTGTGGAGGCACAGTCCGCGGTCAGTTTGCCCGTCGTGAAGGTAGCCGGGGCGTTATGCCAGCACTCGTGGTCACCTGGGAACAGGAGGGAGGTCAGGTCCGTTTCCCGTAGCTGCGGTAACGGTTTGTCCTCCTTGATGGCCTGATGGGCTAGGTCCATCATCTTGGTGACGCACGGAGTGGGGGTTTGCTCATCTACTACGAACATTGTGTAGGAGCTCTTGTGGGGTGTGAGCATAGTGTTCACACATTCCCACTCATTCAGCGTTCGAACCCAGGTAGATTGGGCCTGTTCCTTAGGGTAGATTACCGTCTCCTTAGGAAATTTATCCAACCTAATGAGAGCTTCCTCGGTCAAACAAGCAAAACCGGGGAAGGGGAATTGGAGGCCCGGTGGGTAGAACTCGAAGTCCTCGATTGGCCGGGTGCCACAACCCTCGATGGTCAGCATGCCATCTTTGAAAGGAGAGTGCAGAGCCATTCTCCATGGGTTGTTCTTCCTGAATTCCGGGAGCTTGGAGGCGTCCGGAATGGCGTACTGCTGCTGTTGCGGCAGTCTCGAACGCATGAGGCTTTCCACTAGACTCTCATTGTTCTGCATCCTCTCAGTGAGGGACGTCATCATGGACCCGATCTGAGTCAAGAGCTTGTTAGAAAAAGCGTCCGGGTCAAAGGTAGCCACCGGGGTGGTTACGGAGGCTGTCTTCGTTCTCGACCCATGAGAAGACGAAGATGCGACAGCTGAGTCTTTGGGGACTCTAGAGGAATAAGTCTTGACAGACTTCGGAGATTTGGAAGACTTAACGGGTCTTCAGCAAAGGCCTGCGTTGAGCCTTAACCTTCGGGGTAACCGGACGAGGCCTGGTATCAGCCCCGTGTTTCCCTGGGAAGCCCTGAAAAGAAGAATGGGTAGAAGAAGAAGAGAAAGTCGGGCTAAGGAGAGGAATCCTAGCCCGGGACCCACCTGCCTCACTTACCTCCCTACCTAGTTCCGGTTCGTCGAGGGCCATAGGCTCTATGTCGAGGTTAATAGCCGCAACGTCCTCCACTATGGCTTCACCCATCACCTCCTGGTCTTCAGCTAAGAGCAAGACTTCCGTGATCTTAGCGATGATGGGGTCCACCACATCCTTAGGGACCGCAGCCGAGGTCTTCGTGTTGGGGTAAATGAGGTTGCACCACTCTTCAGAAAGTACGTAAGGCTTCTTAGCCTTAACGTTGCGGGCGAACCCGCCAACCCATACCTTAAGGGTCGCCAGGGCTGAGGTCTTAGAAGACTGGGAGCTCTGAAAGAGAATAGACCGTTACTAGTAGCAAGTGATTTCGACGGGGGATGTGTAAACAAGTAGGTTTAGATATCTCCTTTGTGATAAACAGGGTCATTCGACTAGATGATACAGTGGAAATAACAGGAAATGCCAAAGATTAAAACTATGTAAATCTAGATAGTATCGGCAGTTTCACTTACCGAGTCCGAGGTGAGCGTTGAGACCAGCTTATAGCAGACCTCACAGTTGTCCGGATGCCAGACGGTCAAGTCATCCACTAGGACAGCACAGTGGGAGTGCGACCTACACACATCGTGGCCGCACGCTTGTTGAAGTACCGCCGCACAGGCTGTCATCTTACAGCGGATCACCTGTAAAATAAAGATAGTACATAAGTATCCCATAGTAGGTAAGGATCCCAAGAGGAGCCCGGGGGCTCCGGATACTAAAAATAAACCGGCATCAGCAGGGCTAGGTACTAGGAATAACATTCTAAACCGTAAGAGTAAACGGTAGAAAACACTTAGTAAAGGTAAAATGCAAATAAATCAAATCCATATAGCTATGATCATTCAAAAAGACCATCGTCGAGTATAGAATACAATGATATATTAATATGGGTAGTGGTTATACCGTTGGCTCCAGGGAGACAACTGAGGTAGACCCAGGGGTCACCGCTAGCCTACCGGGGTAGGCGGGACAAAAGGGGGGAGGGGGGAGGAGGGGGAGAGTCAGAGACTCACCACCGGTCACAAGGACCTTAACAAAGCAAAAACCCAAAACTCAACAAAGCTCGACAAAGCTCGAAAGCTAAAATTAACAGAATTCCTTGCAATTTAAAAATGGGGCTAACATCGTGTGGGTTCCGTGGGATGCGGAACGTCACGGGGGGAATCCTATTGACTGGGTCCCGTGGGGTGCGGAACGTCACGGGGGGAATCACGCTGGAAAAACCCAAAGCATAGCTGAAATCACCCCAGCCAATCGATGGCCAATCAGAGCGGCGGAGAAAAAACGGCTACGAAAGGGCAGGGAGTAAGCGTAAATAGGATAACAAGCCTCGCTAGTGTTCACGGCTCCACCTGGGGGAAGGAGTCAGTAGATACCCCGGCAGGGGGGGGGGGGGGTGACTGGGGAACGAGAGGACTCGACCCGTAATGCAAAACAGCTGACTCCAAGTCTCATAGAGACGAGAGGTATCCCTGGAGTGGGGATGGGGTAGGCGGGGGGATTGGGGCCATACCCCTGCAGCGAGAACAAGCCAATGAGGGGGAAGGAGGCGATCACGTGGGACAGGGAGACCAGACGTACCAACCTGGCCGATGAACCACGACAAAAACAACGGAATGATCATAAACGGATAAATGAATAAAGTAAAATAATATGATATAATGAACTAGGTAAGGCATGCAGCTAAAATAAGATAGTAAGAGAGGGACGCAGGGGGAGAGGCAGGGAAATAACGAGCCGAGCCCTCCAGCGCGGGTCAGTACCGAGCTGGACAGGGGGGCCAACATAACACTAAATCGGGTAGATGCCGATCGGAAATAATAACACAAATAACTAAATTAGAACTGCCTCGCAAGAGTCCCACTCAAACTAAAGCAAAATAACTAGGTGGTAAAGATAACAATACTGGGTAAAGAACGCAATAACGCGACGTAACCAACTAGGGAGCGCCCGAAGGCGAGCAGGCATGCCAACCTAAGATCAAAACTATGATACGTAGTATAATATCATAATAACGTATAATATCATAATCATGTAATAATAATATAACACAGGGTGTGAACGGTGATAAAACCCAGCGAAAAGGTTCGAAACGAAAAACAATCAGAATAGAAGACTAATTGTAAGGCGTTAAGAACGAGTGAAAGGAGGTAGCCAGCCAGCATGGCGGCCGCGAAGCGGGGCCGACGAATGGTAAATAATAAAAAACTGTGATAGAAATAAAACTAAGGGCAAGGCTACCTCCAAGGACTCAAGACTCATAGATCTGGTACTTAACTTAGATGGGGATACAGTAGAATCTAACATCGTGTACAAAATCCTGGGTAAACACCGAAAAACACCTCAGAGAAAAACACAAGTGCGAACAAGCAAGTGCTATAAAAGGAGTGACGTCACTGGCGTGGGTTGGATTGTTGGTAGTAGAGTTCGGGGATGGGTGTTGAACGGCACCTCACTGTTACAGGGATATTGAGAGGAGATATCTAAATGGTGCGAGACCTCTGGTTGTGATTTATCACGCCCCAGTATTATACCGACACCTTATAAGGTGAGCGAGCTGGGTTCAACCTGGCATTCCTATACAACTTTTTCTCTGGTAATTTTATAGCAGTTTTTACCTTAGAAATGATGTAAAAGGAGTATTTCACGGAGCAGCACAGGTAGAGCCCAGAGATAAAATAATAAACAGAGACTCCTTTGCCGTCTTCCTTAGCGAAAAACTCTAAAGGCGGAACGAGGAGCAGCAGGTACAAAAATAAAATGGAAACTCTTCAGAAAACTCTCATGAGTTTCTGAAAGTCACTCCCTTCCTCCTACAAGTCTCTAACCTAGGTAGAGATGTCTTGTTTCCTAGGAGTCAACTCCTTACGGTTCTGAATTCTGACCTCAATGCTTAAGAGGTTTAATTCTAGCTCTCCCAACCAAGAATTAGTTCAAGCAGGCCTTGGTCTGAGAACATAATATCTTTCTAGTTAATATTTATTTCTTAATATAGCGCCTGGCGTAACAAAGTTCCAACGCTAGACGCTCATGGTCATGTAGACATCAAGTTCTACTTGATGTCATGAAAGTTCTTGATGCTCGGCGCCACGTGACTTTCAGAATAATAACGCTTGCGATTAAAAACCGCTCGCGATTCAGATGCTAGGAGCTATGCCGATCGCGTCTAGTGAAAGCTAGATGACCAACGTTCTGTTGTTGTCACGCTCAGCTTGGCGGGAGGCGTCACGTTAAGCTTGGCGTGAGGCGACATGTTCAGCTTAGCGCGAAGGGTCATGTTCAGCTTGGCGCGAGGCGCCACTTTCAGCTTAGCGCGAGGCGCCATACTAAGCCACCTGGCGAGTGCCATCATGCTCAGCTGCTTGGCATGCGCCATCAAGTTTAGCTCTTTATAAGAGGTAAGAACATTAAATGCTCATTACCTGTCAAGAATTATTTTAATTTTGTTTTCAGCTTCGCGCCCGATGCGCGATATCGTTTAAAGTTAGAAAACACTTTTACCTCCCCTTACCTACGGCGAGGGCGAGCGTTCTGGGGATCGTCAACAGAAAATGCTCGAGGGGACTTACAAGACGGTAAGCGCCAGGCTACGCCTCTCGCTTCCCTTCGCCGCTCTACTTTACTTCTCCCATGGGTCCGGGAGCTTGAAAGAGGTCTAAGGCTAGGATAACGACAGGTCTGAACAGAAGCACCCTCCACTGTATTGAATAAAATTCACTGCACTAATTTAGCACTAAAAATTTGCATTTTTGACTCTTTGGTATAAAACCAAAAATATACATGCCCGTAGAGGGAGAACTTACTACTGTCTTCTCTCAAGGGCTTAAATGGGAATGCAATAGTCACTGAATCCCATATAAAATGTAACAAAATATTTAATATAAAATATTAACATATTACATGAATAGATATAGGAATAAAGAATATATCTATATATTTAAATCAACCCTTAATATTAAGGGGTTCCAATAAAAGATGAATAGTCATGTTGAACAACTGGAACATTTATAAATATTATACGAAAAAATTTTGTATGTCAAAACGAACAAGTAAACAACGATCCAAAGAATCGTGAGACTATATCGATTGTCATGAATACTATGTCGTATAAAAATTAACTGAAGGCTAATTCTCTTTAATCTTTGTAAACAGATTAGTTAAAGAAAAATACTAAAAGGACCAATATAATTGGAAAATGACATATTCCTTTTATCTAATAAAATCTAAAATATCGATACAAAGAGTATTACTGTAACGATAGACTGAGGACTGCGTAGCATAGATAAAAATGAACGCTAGATAATCTTTAAAACAGATCGAAGATTATCCAAAGAAAGCATACCAAAAGGACAAAAATTTTCTTAAAATAACATAATCCTTTTATTTTATATAACTAAATATTTTGTAAGATAGTATTAACTTATCATTCTTTGTAGAAAAAGAAAGAGAATGCAATTCATACTCAAGCTTACGTCAAATGACTGTGACATCATCGATGAGGCGAGAACTTTGTTACTTTTCTGTTTACCTATCGCCATATGCTTTCGTTAGTGAAAAATAGGTTGAAAAATGTTATTTTCATTAGTAAAATAAATTTTTGAATATACTTACCCGATAATCATGTAGCTGTCAACTCCGTTGCCCGACAGAATTCTACGGACGGGATACGCCAGCGATCGCTATACAAGAGGGGGGTGTACTCACCAGCGCCACCTGTGGCCAGGTACTGCAGTACTTCTTGTTGACACCACCTCAATTTTTCCTCGGTCCACTGGTTCTCTATGGGGAGGAAGGGTGGGTCAATTAAATCATGATTATCGGGTAAGTATATTCAAAAATTTATTTTACTAATGAAAATAACATTTTTCAATATTAATCTTACCCGATAATCATGTAGCTGATTCACACCCAGGGAGGTGGGTGAAAACCAGTGTACATGTATATCAAGAAGCTAAGTATCCCGTATTTCATATTATCAGTTATTCAAAATAACAATGAAATTATAAGTACCTGGTAAGGAAGTCGACTTGAACCATTACTTTGCCTTTAATAAGTTCGTCTTCCTTACTGAGCGCAGCGTTCCTCTTAGGAGACTGAACAACTCTAAGGTGCTGAAGTATAAAGGGCTGCAACCCATACTAAAGGACCTCTACACAACCTCTAACCTAGGCGCTTCTCAAGAACGAATTGACCACCCGCCAAATCAACTAGGATGCGGAAGGCTTCTTAGCCTACCGTAACAACCCAAAAACAACAATAAAAGCATTCAAGAGAAAGGTTAAAAAAGGTTATGGGATTAAGGGAATGTAGTGGCTGAGCCCTCACCTACTACTGCACTCGCTGCTACGAATGGTCCCAGGGTGTAGCAGTTCTCGTAAAGAGACTGGACATCTTTGAGATAAAATGATGCAAACACTGACTTGCTCCTCCAATAGGTTGCATCCATAATACTCTGCAGAGAACGGTTCTGTTTGAAGGCCATCGAAGTAGCTACAGCTCTCACTTCGTGGGTCCTTACCTTCAGCAAAGCAAGGTCTTCATCCTTCATGTGAGAATGAGCTTCTCTAATCAGAAGCCTTATGTAATACGAAACTGCGTTTTTGGACATAGGCATCGAAGGTTTCTTGATGGCACACCATAAGGCTTCTGATTGTCCTCGTATAGGTTTTGACCTTTTAAGATAATACTTTAGAGCTCTGACAGGGCAAAGAACTCTCTCTAGCTCGTTACCCACCATGTTGGAGAGGCTAGGAATTTCGAACGATCTAGGCCAAGGACGTGAAGGAAGTTCATTTTTTGCCAAAAACCCGAGCTGTAAGGAACATGTTGCTGTTTCGGATGTGAATCCTATGTTCCTGCTGAAGGCGTGAACCTCACTAACTCTTTTGGCTGTTGCAAGGCAGACGAGGAAAAGAGTTTTGAGAATAAGGTCTTTGAAAGAGGCTGACTGGAGAGGTTCAAATCTAGAAGACATCAGGAACCTTAAGACTACGTCTAGATTCCAGCCTGGAGTGGACAAGCGACGTTCTTTAGAGGTCTCGAAAGACTTAAGGATGTCCTGTAGATCCTTGTTGGAAGAAAGATCCAAGCCTCTGTGGCGGAAGACTGATGCCAACATACTTCTGTACCCTTTGATCGTAGGAGCCGAAAGAGATCTAACATTCCTAAGATGTAACAGGAAGTCAGCAACTTGGGTTACAGAGGTATTGGTAGAGGAAACTGCATTGGCTCTGCACCAGCTTCGGAAGACTTCCCACTTGGATTGATAGACTCTACGAGTGGAAATCCTCCTTGCTCTGGCAATCGCTCTGGCTGCCTCCTTCGAAAAGCCTCTAGCTCTAGAGAGTCTTTCGATAGTCTGAAGGCAGTCAGACGAAGAGCGTGGAGGCTTGGGTGTACCTTCTTTACGTGTGGTTGACGTAGAAGGTCCACTCTTAGAGGGAGAGTCCTGGGAACGCCGACCAGCCATTGCAGTACCTCTGTGAACCATTCTCTTGCAGGCCAAAGGGGAGCAACCAACGTCAGCCGTGTCCCTTCGTGGGAGACGAACTTCTGAATAACTCTGTTGATGATCTTGAACGGCGGGAATGCATAAAGATCGAGATGGGACCAATCCAGCAGAAAAGCATCCACGTGAACTGCTGCCGGGTCTGGAATTGGGGAACAGTACAATGGGAGCCTCTTGGTCATGGAGGTGGCGAACAGATCTATCGTTGGCTGACCCCACAAGGTCCAAAGTCTGTTGCACACGTCCTTGTGAAGGGTCCATTCTGTGGGGATGACTTGACCCTTCCTGCTGAGGCGATCTGCCGAGACATTCATATTGCCCTGAATGAATCTCGTTACCAGCTTGAGGTTTAGACTTCTTGACCAAATGAGGAGGTCCCTTGCGATCTCGTATAGCTTCCTCGAATGAGTCCCTCCCTGCTTGGAGATGTATGCCAAGGCTGTGGTGTTGTCGGAGTTCACCTCCACCACCTTGTTTAGCAGGAGGGACTTGAAGTTCATTAAGGCCAGATGTACTGCCAACAACTCCTTGCAATTGATGTGAAGCGTTTCCTGTTCCTTGTTCCATGTCCCCGAGCATTCCTGTCCGTCCAAGGTCGCGCCCCAGCCCGAGTCTGATGCGTCCGAATAGAGATGAAGATTGGGGGTCTGAACAGCTAACGAGAGACCCTCCTTGAGAAGGATGTTGCTCTTCCACCACATGAGAGTAGTCTTCATCTCTTTGGTAACAGGAATAGAGACCGCTTCGAGCGTCATATTCTTGTCCCAGTGAGCTGCTAGATGGAATTGAAGGGGGCGGAGGTGGAGTCTCCCTAACTCGGTGAACAGGGCTAACGATGACAGGGTCCCTGTTAGACTCATCAACTGTCTCACCGAGCATCTGTTCCTCTTCAGCATGCTCAGAATGCACTCTAGGGCTTGGTTGATTCTTGGGGCCGACGGAAAAGCCCGAAAAGCTTGACTCCGAATCTCCATTCCCAGGTAAACGATGGTTTGGGAAGGAATAAGCTGGGACTTTTCTAAGTTGACCAAAAGACCTAGTTCCTTGGTCAAGTCCAAAGTCCAATTGAGACTCTCCAGACAGCGACGACTTGTGGGGGCTCTTAACAGCCAGTCGTCTAAATAAAGGGAGGCTCTGATGTCCGCCAAGTGGAGGAATTTCGCAAGATTCCTCATCAGTCGCGTAAACACCATAGGTGCCGTGCTTAGGCCAAAACACAGGGCTTGGAATTGGTACACAACCTTTCCAAAAACGAATCTCAGAAAAGGTTGGGAGTCTGGATGAATGGGGACGTGAAAGTAAGCGTCTTTCAGATCCAACGAGACCATCCAGTCCTCCTGCCTGACCGCTGCTAGGACCGACTTCGTCGTCTCCATAGTGAACGTCTGCTTGGTGACATAAGCATTGAGCGCACTGACGTCCAGCACCGGTCTCCAACCTCCTGTCTTCTTGGCCACCAGAAAGAGACGGTTGTAGAAGCCCGGGGATTGATGATCCCGGACTATCACCACTGCCTCCTTCTGTAACAGGAGCGACACCTCTTGATGTAACGCTAGCCTCTTGTCCTTTTCCTTGTAGTTGGGAGAGAGGTTGATGGGAGAAGTGGTCAGAGGGGGATTGCGGCAGAATGGTATCTTGTAACCCTCCCTTAGCCACTTGACAGACTGGGCGTCTGCACCTCTTCTTTCCCAAGCTTGCCAGAAGATCTTGAGTCTGGCTCCTACAGCTGTCTGGAGAGGAGGAGAGTCAGTGTTTGCCTTTCGAAGACTTGATACCTTTCTTGGACCTGCCCCTGTGACCGTCTGGGCGGGTACCTCCTCGGTTGGGGGCTCTGCCACGAAAGGGCGGAATAAATCTAGTAGCAGGAGTATCAGCCACTGGGGTGCGGTAAGTTCTAGGAACTGAAGGAGCAACCTTAGCCTTCCGTGCTGAAGAGGCCACAAGATCATGCGTGTCCTTCTGAATGAGAGCCGCAGACAATTCCTTGATAAGATCCTCAGGAAACAGGAACTTAGAAAGAGGAGCAAAAAGTAACTGCGACCTTTGGCAAGAGGTGATACCAGTGGAAAGGAAGGAGCAAAGCTGTTCCCTTTTCTTGAGGACTCCCGATACAAACATAGAGGCCAGTTCGCCGGAACCATCGCGAATTGCTTTGTCCATACAGGACATGATCAGCATGGCCGAGTCTTTGTCAGATGGGGCAGTCTTCTTGCTCAAGGCCCCCAGGCACCAGTCGAGAAAATTAAAAATCTCAAAGGCGCGAAAGACTCCCTTCAAGAAGTGGTCCAGGTCAGAAAAGGTCCAGCAGACCTTAGAGCGTCTCATAGCCGACCTTCGTGGAGAGTCAACCAAACTTGAGAAGTCAGCCTGGGCAGAGGCAGGGACCCCCAAGCCTGGTTCCTCTCCTGTGGCATACCAGACGCCCGCCTTAGACGTCAGCTTAGGAGGTGGAAACATAAAAGACGTCTTTCCCAGTTGCTGCTTGGACTGCAACCAATCCCCTAACATTCTCAAAGCTCTCTTAGAAGATCTAG
Source organism: Palaemon carinicauda (assembly GCF_036898095.1). Classification (NCBI taxonomy): domain Eukaryota; kingdom Metazoa; phylum Arthropoda; class Malacostraca; order Decapoda; family Palaemonidae; genus Palaemon; species Palaemon carinicauda. Next base: position 208,511,320 of record NC_090725.1, on the reverse strand, counting down.
CGAAGACGAGCTTAGTGTAGGCAGACTTAACAGGTTGCATGCCTAGAGAGAACTCGGATGGAGGAGAGCGAGGGGTAGCAGAAACAAAGTGATCCGGGTAAAGTTCTCTGAACAGAGCCAGAACCTTGCGAAAGTCGATGGAGGGTGGCAATGACTTGGGTTCCTCCACGTCAGATGAAGGATCATCCAGGTGAGCAGCTTCATCCTCAGAAACCTCATCACCTGAGGGTTGAGAAGCGAGAGGTAAAGTTAAAGCGGTCTGCTGAATGGCTGAATCCTGAAGAGCGGGTGCATGCGCACTTGCGGATTCATCCTCAAGTCTCTGTTGAAGAGGATGAGGGCTGGTAATGACAAAGTCCTGAGGCTGGGATGAAGGAGGTTCTGCGGAGGTCTGAGGAGCAAGCGTGGTGAGAGGCGACTGTAGTAAAGCATGAGGCTCATGCTGCATAGACTGCGGTTCAAGTTGAATGGGAAGAGGCTCAAGCTGAGGAGAAAGTGGCAGATGCATGCGTTGAGGTGGCTGACTCATAGCATGAGGTTCCTGCCTCAAGAGTTGCGCTTGCCTCAAGGGTTGAGGTGGCTGCGCAGAGAGAGGCTCTTGACTCACGAGTTGAGGTTCTTGAGGTGCTTGCCTCGAGAGTTGAGGTTCTCGCCTCGAGGAAAGTGGAGGTGGTTGCTGCGAGAGTTGAGGTGGCTGCCTCAAGGATGGTAGAGGTTGTCGTACCTCAAGAGGTTGCTGCCTCGAGGGTGGTTGTAAAGCAAGATACTCCTGCCTCAAGGGTAGAGGAGGTTGTAAGGCATAAGGCTCCTGCCCCCATTGTTGAGGAGGTTGCTGCGTGGTAAGAGGCTCCTGCCTCAAGGAAAGTGGAGGTTGCTGCACAGCGCTGGTATCTGGCAACTCCCAACGCGGCAGCTCACGCATGGAGGTAGCTTGAGGAACCTCAACCTCATACGTCTGGCAGATTGTACTGCGCAGAGGAGGAGGAGCGTTCGCAGGAGGAGGTGTATTAACCTTCTCTGCCTGAAACTCCCGCATCAACACCGCAAGCTGCGACTGCATAGTCTGCAGCATAGCCATCTTAGGATCAACAGAAGTTGAGGTCTGTTGAGGCATAGCTTTAACAGAAGTTGAGGTCTGTTGAGGCAGCGCCTTACCCCTCTTAGGAGGCGTGCAGTCACCTGATGACTGCGGCGAGTCCGAGCTAGCCCAATGGCTACACCCTGGCTGTTGGACTCGCGCGGTCTGGACTTTACGCTTAAGAGGTCTTGAGGCCTGAGTCCAGCGTTTTCTCCCCAAAAAATCTTCTGCAGACGAGGATTTAAAGGGCTCAATCGTCTGAGAGTGGAAGTGACGATCTCTATAAGATACGCCCGCAACCACTGAGGATACTACTGTGCGCCGATCAAGGCCTGCCGAACCCTTTTGCCCTTCGACATTGCTTCTCCCCTGGGCTTGGGAGCTTGCAAGAGGTCCCGGACTGGGAGGACGACTGGCACGCACAGAAGTATCCTCACGCGCAACACTGACACTGACACTAGCATTAGGCACAGCACTGGCACTACCACTTCCCACTGCACTTTTCACTTTAAGTTCCTTGACGTCTGCCAAAAGGAACTTGTGGTCACTCACTACCGACTCCACTTTATCACCTAAAGCCTGAATGGCACGTAAAACATCTGACATATCAGGCTGAGCACTAATAGTAGGTTCGGGGGTAGCCACTACAGGGGGAGGAAAAGGTTGAGGATCATGGGGGGAGGAATAAAGTAAAGAGCGAGCCGGACTCCTCCTAACTCTCTCTCTCTCTAACTTAGTGGTATATTTGAGGAATCGAATAAAATCAAGTTCTGAAAGTCCGGCACATTCCTCACATCGATCTTCCAACTGACAGGATTTTCCCCTACAGTCGGAACAAACGGTGTGAGGATCAACCGAGGCCTTCGGAAGCCGCCTAATACAAGTCCTACATCGTCTTTGGGGAGGAGCTTGAGAATGGTCGGACATCTTGAATCAGAGAACAGTCAAGGGGGATTCCAAATTAAAGCTAAAGATCGTTAAACCATAAATCAAAATTAATCCAAAAGCTATCTAAGCTAAGGGAAAAGCTTCCTGTATAGCGAAAGCTGAAATCTCAGAGCAATACTTCACCAAAACCGTGAACAAAGACTCCAAAATTATAAGCGCATCCATGTAGGTCTTGCCGGAAGCACGACAGAGGAAAAATTGAGGTGGTGTCAACAAGAAGTACTGCAGTACCTGGCCACAGGTGGCGCTGGTGAGTACACCCCCCTCTTGTATAGCGATCGCTGGCGTATCCCGTCCGTAGAATTCTGTCGGGCAACGGAGTTGACAGCTACATGATTATCGGGTAAGATTAATATTGAAAAATTTTTAATCCTACCTTTTACGCTATAACATAGCGATAAAATATCAAACAAACACCTAATAAGCGAATGCTCAAACCCGTAACAAGAGTATATCACCAAAATACTGCTAAAATCTAGGTTAAACACGAGTAAATTTGATTTCTACGTTGCCAGTATGGCAGCAGAAGAAAATCTGATACTAGGAGGGATAGTTCGACCTAGCTCCGTGGTGGCGCTAGTGTATACCTGGCATATCTATGCGATTGCTGAGAGTCTTGAGTTTTTAATTTCTGCCGGACAGAAGCATAAAGCTATTATCATATAACCAGCGGGTAAGTTTAAATGTTTAAAAAAGGCTTCTGCTTATTTACTATATCAGGTTTTTCTGCAAAGAATAATACTCTTATTTAGCATATGAAAATTAAGATTAATTGAGATAAAGTGTAACATTCTCAGATATCTAACACATCCTTTAAAATTAAAAAAAAAAATTCTATAATGAAGCTTACTAACCTCTAACATGTCTTTTCGTAATATTAGGGTGAATGAGAATATCATAAAACAATGGACGGACGTGAAATGGCAACCTCACATCTGCCCATGGAAATTCTTCTCCATTGGTTGCAGTTGGCACTGTTGGAGGTGGAGAATTTGTGGGGCGGCTACTTAGACCTGGTATTGGTTCCCCTGTGTAAGTTGCTTCAGGACACCCTGGAAAAATATACAAATGTTAAATACCTAGAAATTTTATTTGATTATTTTTTCTAATGAACTTTCAAAAAGAATCATGAATGTTCCGTAAAAGTCAGGAATATCTAAAACCTGCCATATGAAGAACTGTATGGTTTATCTAAATGAATGAGATCATAATTCTTATGATAGAAACATGGGTTGATAACAGTTACCTGGCTTTGTGAATGCAACGATGAGAGCGACAGCAATAATTGCCACAAAGCTTAATGTCACTACACAACATGCCCGCTTCTGTGAACATACCATCACAGCCCCAGGCTCGTACATGGCCCGTTTGTTAACCATGAAACCACTTTCATTTGGAGACCCTGTAAGAGAATAGAGAAATTATTATAATCACCAAAGATTACACAAGGCAGTAGATTACACCAGCATGAGGTTAGATATGAAATAATTTCTCTTCAAACTACTTTTTATCATCTTAGTCATCATCTGTGCCCTTTCCTCAATATTTACTTTAAAATTTTGTTATTTGTTTCTATGCAACATACAAACCCTCATCCTTTAATTAAGAAGACTCACTGCTTGGTGGTGGGTATTCTCTGTAACCCAAACTGGAAGGTTCAATTTCTTCCCTGGAAGAGGTCAACGCAGGATCTATCGAGAAACTAAGCGAGGACCCCCATTCTGCCTTTCATATGGATGAAAGATTGATAAGACCCTAGTTGTACAAGTATACATGTATCTGATCAAAACTGGAGCTCCCTCTCCCCAGAAGGGGATATCAGTTAGAAATAAATACCAAGCAAAGATTAATGGGTTGGTATAAGATCCACCATCCTCCTGCCCATTAAAGGAGGATGGGAAGAGATACTTCTTGAAACTTAAGGAATGAAGTTCTGAAGTGAAACTCACTAGCATCTGGTCCAACCAGCATTTACTGTTTTGACTGTTTGGTCCCTATGATAAGGGATAGAAAAATGAAGGGGAAGAGCCACACAGACTACTGTTCATTCCAGACTTACATCTACAAGTTATCATAGACAAGATAAATACTTGTCCTGTAAGGGAACTGGGCTTTGTTACACAACAAATTGAGCAGCCACCATAAGTTGAAGCACAAAGTTGTCAAGGGACTTGTGGGTAATCTCACAAGAAAAAGGCTGTGAAGATGGTCTGGCATCCAGACACAGGCCTTCAACACTTGGCCACCCGACAGGATTCTCCTGAATCCAACTAGGGTTGCAGCTTAGCAAGTAATAATAATAATAATAATAAAAATAATAATAATAATAATAATAATAATAATAATAATAATAATAATAAAAGCATACTTAAGAGCCAGAGCTCTGTCTAAAAACCTCCACAAAGGCTCAAACATGAATGCGAAAGAGCCTTGTGGCCCACGGTCACGTCCCACCCATGGGACCCAAGACTGATTGATTGATTTGAGGTTTTCTGGCATCATGACATCTAAGGTCATTGACGCCGATATTGTTTATTGTAAATAAAAAAAAAAAAATAAATAAAAGAATATTCAATTAAAAACATAAAAGCAAAGGTGTCATTTTAAAAGTTAAATATCTTTCAGAAGACCTGCTTCTGAAATAAAGCTAAAAATACAACTAGCATGGTAGAACACATCATGTCCAATAATCTTGGCAAGGATGAACCTGCCATTCTCACCTCGAGACTCAAACAGATATCTATTACTTTAACTACTGTATGTGGGGCATTTGGTCAACAAATGCCTCACTGTCAAGGGTACCAAACAGTCGTCGCAATATGGTTGATGTTGGTCAGCCAGCAAAAAAGGGATTTTGACGAAGGAAAAATCTATTTCTGGGGAGAGACCTGTGACGCCCGGCGAAAAAGTCCTTCTTTGTACTTTTTCTGATATAAATCTTCCAAATATACCAGAGAAAATTAAAAGCATGGAATGCAGAGGTTACAACCCTCGCGCAAGCACCTTGTTGGTGTCGTATATCTAAAAAGGGCGTTTGTAAAACACTATTCACAGGCTGTCTCCCATTTAGATAATCCCTTCATCAAAGGGGGAGGGCCGTGACAGGCCCTAGAGAATACAGTTGGGATACCCTACCGACACCTACCACTCGCGCTCACCAGGTCATCCTTCTGTTTTGGACTTGACCGCAAAGTTGATAAGTTTTTTGCCCAGTGTTTTTCGAAGTGATTGTCGTTAATTCAACATGACTGACGTTGATACTTCACCCTTACCAATGTTAAGTACCATAGTTTGTTTTGGCAGCTTTTGACAGTACCGGGCATTTGTTCTGTTTCCAATATGGTGGTTTTTAGTTTTGGAAGCGATTGTCCGGCCGAGGTATCGGCAGCCATTTTGGGTTATGTTCGCTTCGGTAAATATTCTAGTTAATTTTGCCCATCTGGTACTCTGTCATCTAGGTTATATCACTTACGTTTTATGGCCTTTTAGTGTTATCATTAATTTTTACTATGGTATTTATTTGCTTGCAAGTCCAATTTGGACCTACGAAGAATAGCGATTTAAAGAATAGCGAATTAAAGTTTAGCGATTTAGTCTGTTAGTTTGTACTGCCTTTGCTACCGGATCTCCGGTACAAACAGAGATCAAGCAGACGGCCAGAACCGGAGTTAACAATGTGATACCGATGAAGACTTCACAGTTTCATTATTACGGTCCCTTTTTCATCGAATCTCCGGCTTCACTGGAGATAACACAAACATTCAGTATTAGAGAATGTTATCGTACCGCTGAGGATCACGTTTTCACGATGACGGACCTTTGTCACTAGTTCTCCGTTACAAACAGAGATCAATCAGACGATCAGAATCAGGGTATGAACCCTTTTTCATGAATAATCACAATATCGTTATTACGATCCTTTTCATCGAATCTCCGGCTTAACCGGATATCGTACAGGCGATCAGCATTGAGGTTAATATTAGTTTTCCTCTGGTGTTCACGTTGTCACTATGACGGACCTTTGTACCGGGGATTGTTACCGGAGCTCCGGTACAGACAGAGATCACTCAGACCACGGGTGGCCAATCTCTTGTTTTTGTTGTAAAGGAAAGGATTTAACATGAATCCAAAGTAAACTGTACTTACTTTAATGACACTTTGAATTTGCGTTGGTAATATTCATTAGTTATTCTTGAAAGTCCAAATAAAAATATATGAACATAACTATGCCTATATTTATGCATATATTTAATTCTAACTAGGTATAAATATGGATAAATATCCATACAACATCGTGTTCAAATAGAAATAAATTGATTATGCCTATATTTATGCATTTTCAATTCTAACTATGCCTAAATATGAATAAATATCCATACAACATAGTGTTCAAATAGAAATAAATTGATTGTGCTTATATTTGTGCATATTCAATTCTAACTATACCTAAATATGAATAAATATTCATACAACATCGTGTTCAAATAGAAATAAATTGATTATGCCTATATTTATGCATATTCAATTCTAACTATGCCTAAATATGAATAAATATCGATACAACATAGTGTTCAAATAGAAATAAGTTTCCACTCAGTACTGGGAACCAAACGTTGGCCCCTTCTAATGAAGGGCCGGGTCGAGACTAACCATGCCATGAGAGGCTATCTACTGTTCCTTGAAACTCTGGTCAGTGAACAGATGAATCAATAGAATACTAATAGCCAGTAAATAATGTTAGACCCGGTTCTGAACGTCTGAGTCAGGGGTGGCCAACCTGTGGCGGATGCGCCAACAGTGTCACATTTCATGAATACAAGTGTCGAACTATACCCCAAAAGATAGTACATTAAATGATTTTTCTTTAAAATTGATTTTTATGAGTTATACAGCTGATCCCAGCCTGTGAATAGGATCACTAACCAAAGTTCAAGGAACATCCAGACTTATGTCCCCTTTCTTTTACAGAAGGTTCGCCTACATGGTTCCCGTCAGGATGATGATGAATCTCTCTGGCCTGCAAGAGAGGCTCTCCGCCCTTGGTTATCAAGGTTGGGAAGAAATGCTCCATCTAGAGGTCCCTATCTCCTCAGAGTGTCCTCTCTAAGGTTGGACGACGACCCCATGGACGGGCAGGTAGGTGGGGATGAATTTTGAGCCTTCAGCTTTGCAATTACCTATGTCACCGACCTAGGACCCTTAATGGATCCTGATGTTCATGTTACCCTGCATAAACCGTGACTGCTAAAAGCAACACATTCTAGGGAAAACCAAGGGGCTATGACGGAGCTCAAAAGTATGGTAGTGAGTCGGATCCGTTCAGGAACTCAGAAGTTTCCCCCTACAGCCCCAGGCATATCGAAGTAACCTCCTTCGATAAAAACAACGCATAGAGATTTGCCTTACATGTTCCATATATAGATGGTACCATAAATCTGGATGGCATAGACGTCCTCCCTCTGGGGGACCTAGAATTTACTCCCAGGTACTAGAATTCCCGTTCAACGGATTCGTTCGATTGAAAGAGATTGCCTTGGTTAGGTTAGACAAGGTACCGAAGGTAACAGTATTATTTCCTAAAGGGCAGGCCCGATCTGTCTGGACCAGGATGTTGTCAGTCTGGGGGGTACGATAATTCCAAGATCTGCCCTTCCAATTCGACCTACACGTTTGATGGTCTGATCGGGTTAGTTGTGGGAAATACGTTCTGTCTGAGGCCTCTATCAGACAGGAATCGATAGTCGGTTACCCACTCGTCATCACAGCCTCCCTCTGATTCGACGTCTATGCATCCAAATCCCCCTCATCAGGTGGTCTACCTCACTGATTCACCAGGTACACAGCCCAACCCCGTTGGGATGTTTTACCTGCATACAGCCCTAGATCCGAACCCTCAGGCTCCTCTCGTGGACACCAGAGAGGAAGCTACAGGAGTAGAAGACAGTCTCGACATCGAGACGGACCTAGAAAAAAGGGGGCTCGGAGAAGGAAAGTACCTAGATTCACCCCCTCACAACGCGGTGGTCCCGGTAGGGGGTAGACTTTACCACTTTTGAGACCATTGGACCTTCGGTCTGTGGGCTCATAGCATAATCTCTAAAGGTTTGAGGTGAAAATGGCCACAAGGTCCTCCTCCTCCACCAGTGACCTTCTCCCAGAAATCCACTCCCATCCTGGAAGAGTACACCACAGGGTTACTCAAGAAGAAGCAATCAAACGGGATCGATCACTGAAGTTCCAAAGCCACCTGTTCACAATTCCGAAAAGGCTTGGCGGCATTGAGAGTGGGCCTGGACTTGTCAAGCTAAACTCTTACATTCTCTGCGACAAGTTCCGGATGTTGACTATCTCTCAGGTACGGACCTTACTTCCCTGTAGGACCGTCACCACCTCTGTCGATCTTACCGACGACTATTATCTTGCGCCTTTAGCTCGAAACTTCTCTTCTTATCTGGGTTTCCGCCTAAGCAGGAAAGCCTTTGTGTTCAAGACATGCCCTTTGGCCTCAACATTGATCCCAGGATATTCACGAAACTGGGAGAGAGAGTGTTAGAACAACTCAGGAACCAAGAGATACAGATCATTGCTTATCTGGCCGGTTGGCTCATTTGGGCCCGGCCGGTCATAGAAGGCAACAGAGCTACGAAGGAATTATTTCAATTTCTCGACAACCTGTGATTTCGGGTCAATCTCCAAAAAATCTCGCCTGCAACCATCAGTCCGCTTAGAATGGTTAGCCATTCAGTGGGACCTTTCGAAGCACACGTTGTCTCTCCCTTCCAAAAGGTAAGAGGAATAGTTTCCAAGATCAAAAAATTTTCTCAAACACAAACAGGTGTCTGAAGAGCCTTAGAAAGTATCCTCGGACTTTTCCAATTCACTTCAGTAACAGATCTAATAAAAGCCAAACTCAAAGACATCAATCGAGTTTGGAGAAAGAGAGCTACAGTACCTATAAGAGACATGGTCTCGAAGGTCCCCTCTGTCTTGAAAATGAGACTACGCCCATGGTCCGAACCGAAGGACCTCTCCAAATCGGTTCCTCTACAATTCCCACCTCCACAAGTGACATTCCATACAGCCGCGTCTCTAAGTGGATGGGGGGGATTACTCCGAACATCAAATGTTTCAGGTTCTTGGTCACTCTCCATGAAACAGTCCCATATCATTGTTCTCAAAGCCATGGCAGTGTTCTTGACCCTGAAGAGAGACTCTCCTCCGAGGTCGACCCACATCAGAGTAGTGTCAGACAGCACAGACGCAGTACACTACGTCAACAGGGGAGGATCCAAGTCACCCAACCTGAATCAGATCCTGGTCACTATCTTCGACTGGGCAACAGAAGAGAACTGGTTCCTGTCAGCACCTCACCTAGCGGGAGGCCAGAATGTGAGAGCGGACTCACTATCCAGGACGGATCCACTGGAGTCAGAATGGTCTCTAGACATAATTTCATTCCGGTGGATACTCAGGCTCGTTCCAGGCCTCCAGGTAGATCTATTCGCAACTCAGATGAATCACTAACTTCCTTGTTATGTGACCCCAACCCTGGACCCTCGGGCTTATGCCATGGACGCATTACCCCGGGATTGGAACCATTAGAAGAAGATTTCCCTATCTCCCCCAGGGAATCTTCTAAAAACTTTTACACAAACTACGCTCCTTCCGGGGCGCAGTGGCTTTAGTACCACCTCACTGGCCAAGAACAGTTGGTTTCCTCTCCTCCTCGAGTTGAAACTCAGTCCCATCCGGATCCCGTTCCTCAAACTGACCCGAGTATCCAAACTCACTGTGTCAGATTACTCAAAGATAGCCAAAACTCTAACTTTGTGGACTACAGGAAGTTGGCAGCTCGTAGAGATGCGAACATTGAACCGGAAACGATCTCTTCATCGAATGGGACAAAAAAGGGACTCGACAATTCGCCAATATGATTCGGCCGTTAACAACTAGTAGGTCCCCTAAGAGTGTAGACCATACTCGTATGTCCCCGCATTTAGCCATCTCTTTCTTGAGGTTCCTATTTGACAAAGGCCTAACAGTTAGCACTTTAACCACCATCAAGTCAGCTTTGAAGAAGATCTACCTTGTAGGGTTCAACATTAACCTAGCTGATTCCTATTTCTCATCAACCCCAAAAACATGTGCTAGGCTTCGACCTCCGGTTCGGCCACAAAAGGACTCTTGGTCTCTGAACGGTGTTCTCAAACTTGCGATGGACACGGACAATGAATCCTGCTCTTATATCACTCTTCTTAGGAAGACTTTATTTCTAACGGCTATGGCCTCAGGTGATGGAACATCAGAACTAGCAGCTCTCACGAAACCCGGAAAACATAGATTTCCTCCCTTCAGCCGAAGTACTCCTTTTCCAGACAAAGCTTCCCTAGCTAAAAAATGAGGATCCGCAAAATAGGTGCTCCTCTCGGAAGATTATTCTTCATCCCCAGGATTTTTCTCCGTGTACAGTCACACTCTCAAGCCCCTTTTTAGCTAGAACTGCCACCCGCTCGTCTGGCCCCTTGGTTATCAGGGAACAAGGAGGTACTATTTCAGCCGAGTATGACCAATGCAGGGACGACAAAGAGTAGTCTCCCACCTTCGGAGCATTCCGTTATACCTCCAAGGAGATATAGCATTACTTATTTCTCTCATCTTATTTTCAAGTAAACCATCCCAATGTCGTTGCTAATTATTATATATTAATAAAATTCTTAATTGTAAGTAAAAAATCATTACTCGGAATCGGATACCTTCTTGATAGCAACTCGGCTGCAGCATTTTTGGCCAGTGAATCTGCCTTCTCATTTCCAGACACACCTACGTGTGCCGGAACCCAACAAAATCGAACTGTTATTGGAATTAAAAACTTCTAAAGCTTGTAGGACACTTCTTGCATCACTAAAAATGGTAAAATTTCCCTAGTCTTGTAACGCTATTTTTTCGATAGCGGTTAATATGCCGTATAGTTCGGCCATAAATATGGAAGCTGTTAGAGGAAGTGCATCTCTACAATCAAAATCATTACTATATACTCCAAATCCAACGCCAGCATCGGATTTGGAGCCATCAGTATATATAAAAGTCGATTCCTCATGTTCTCGAACATGTTCTATAAAAAGGGACCTGGCTTCTATGTCAGTCATATTCATTTCAACTCCATTAAATCATTTACAATAAGATACCTCTAGTAATTTCCATGGAGGCATTGATGAAACCTTAAATGGAAGCACCTTACTTCTAACTATAATAAGACCGTCTATCAGTTGTTTCACCCACAACCCATAAGGTTGAAGGGATTTTGGGGGATCTAAAAGTATGTTGAGTGCTTTACAAAGCTTGCAGTCTGACAGGCTAAAGAATTACAAAGTCTTAGCAACCTAAACCAAAACCAAATAATAGAAGACTTTCGGTAAAGGTCTAATGGTAATTCTCCAGCGTCAACAAGGAGGCTTGGAGTAGGCGAAGTTCTAAATGCTCCTGTTGCCAATCTGATACCAGTATGGTGTATAGAATCTAAGATCTTCAGTCGACTTGGCGTGGCTGAGGAATATATCTCACACCCATAACTAATTTTCGAAAAAATTAAGGCCTCGTATAACTTTAAAATAGTTTTGTGATCTGGCCCCCATGATTAATGGGACAAAACTTTTAAAAGCTTCAAGGCATCAAGACATTTTGCTTTTAATGATTTTAACTGAGGAACCCATGTTAACCTACAATTAAATATCAAGCCTAAAAACCTTGCTTCACTTACATATGGAATCCGTTGACCTTTGATGTACATATTAGGGTCTGGATATACTCCCCAAATACGACAGCAATGGAACACAGTAGTTTTGCTTGTCGAAAACTTAACGCATTCATATCAGCCAACTGAATAATTTTATCAATTGCGAGTTGCAGTTTTCTCTCAACCATTGCCATTCTGGTTCCAGCAAATGATATGGAGAGATCATCTATAAATACAGTTGAGAGAATATCTTGAGGAATGACAGAGGATATCCCACTAATTGCTAGTCCAAATAGGTAGGACCCATAACTTGGGGTGGAACAGCCTGCTTGAAGCTCCTCATAAACTTGGACAATTCCCATGAGCATAGAGGTCTGTATACTTCCACCAAGAGGTCATATTTAAATCTGATGTGTAGCCTTTGACAGCCACGACTGACAGGAGCTTCTCTCGGTGACGTTAGACGAGGATGTTCGTGATCTATGTAAAAACTATTCCAATGAAAGAAATATTCCCTCTATGACACAAATTGCAGATGATAGTCCTCTTAGCCTGCTAGAACAGCTGTAGAAGACTTCTAGAGACATCCAGACATCTGCCTCATGTCTCACGAAAGCCTTTCGCTCATAGGAGATATTGGATAGTCTCCATGCCTGAAGATCCAAGGATTCCATGGCTTGAAGGTGATTCTACGAGTATGGCTGACTGAGAAGAGTGAGCCACAGGGGTAGCTCTCTCTGGACTTCTACCAGAAGAGCAGGCAGATAGGGGTACCACTTGGTCTAAAGCCATTCGAGAGTCACCCGGTTCATCCTGAGTCTTGGCGTAATCAACAGCTGGATCAGGTCAATAGCGGAAAGGCGTAGACATTCAGGTGATCCCATGCATATTGTAAGGCATCTTCGAATATTGCTCATGGAGCCAGAATGAGAAGTAGAACTCAGGGAGACTCCTGTTCCACCGTGTGGCAAACAGCTTGAACCCTTAGGAGTACTCCGGGGCAAGAAGCTTTACGCTACCAGAGGTGGGGACCAATCAGCTCCTACAACCTTTCCTTGGTGGGCAAGAGAGTCCACTAGTATTTTCCTGTTTAGAAAGTATCTTGCCAACTCCTCCATCTCCATGACATGAAAACACTCCCAGATTTGTACAAGCTTTGTCTGCCTGCAAAAAAGGTGTATGGCTGACATAAGACATTACGGTAGTGTCAATGCATCTCAATACTTCTGAATGTCTCCAAAGATTCCTAAAATATTTGTAATATTGAGAAGGCTGCTTGCATTTTGATGACATTGCAGAGCAGATTCTTTCTTCTTCAATCCACACCCCCTTAGATGACCAAGTTGACTAGGTGTGTATTAAACCCTTCTTCACCATATCTGAAAAAATATGCAAGTACGGAGGTGGAGAGTTAAGTAGAACTCCCCTAATAAGGTTCACCTCGTCAAGCTACTAGGCCAGACCGAGAAAACATTGCCAGCGCCGAGCTGGTACCACTGTTGTGGACAGAAATGGTTGCACAACCTCCCTGAGCCTGACAATACAATCGTATGAAAGAAAGATTCTCACTGCTACCATCGCCATCCGTATGCCAGGGTATGAGATTCAACTTCTCGCAACATTACCGACATCCCCAGATAGCGGCAAAAAGCGAAAATCCAATCTCAATCCTGATGCAGCTGCCTACCCAAGGAGGCAAGCATCAACCAACCATCGATGTAACATAGCACTTATCCATCCCGAGTGGGGCCAAGTGGCTCCCAAGGTGTCATCCATGTGTAAACCCTGGCATTTGCACACAGTCTGAAATACAGTCATGAACTGGTATACTAACCATAAAAGGAGAAGCGATAGTATTTTCGAGGACTGATGAACAGGCACTTGAGAGTACACATCCTTCAGGTCTACCAAAAACAGGAAGTGTCCCTTTCAGACAAAAAAACAGCACAGGGAAAAAAAAAGTAGTTCAAAGGGAAAAGGACAACGATCAGCCTCCAGTTCCCCAGTCGCCTTCTCCACTCTGAAGAGCTGACTGCAGAAGCCAGGAGACTCGTAATGAACAACTTCGAGAGTGCTCTTCTCCAACATCTCTTCCACCTTTGCCCTGAAGGCCAGGGCTTTGTGGATGCTGGCTAACCCATTGGGAAGCTCGAAATACTGTGGATGCAAAGGCTCTTTCAGCTATATGTGTCAGTTATGGACCAAGATCTCATGGAGGGCACGAGACCCTTTCCTGATCCCTTGTCCCGTGGGCTTGGATGGTCACGAAAGTTTGGCTACTGTTCCTTTCAAAGTGCCCTGGCCCTTGAAGGAGACTGTGTGGTGAATAGGGGAGTCTTGCGAAGCAGTTCCATAACTACACCGCCACCTTACACAAACCTCGTACAGAAGTGACTTAGCACCTTGCACCAATAAATTCCGAAACGACAAAGCCACCTCTGGGGAAACTGCCTTCTGTTGGGCGAGGAAGGAGACTGCCTTCCTGCCCAAAAGAACAAGACTTGTTATTTCTCAAAAGTGTTCAGGGTTACAAACCTCAATTACTTTGAAGTAAGTGATTTCTTCAGACCCCAGAATGAGCATGAACATCATAGAGAAAATCCAAGGCTAAACCTTCAAGGTTGCTGTCTCTGCTGCCATGAGAGCAGGGCCAGCCGGATCCAACCTAACCTGCTAGCTCTAAGTGAATTCTCAGACCAGCAGATCTGAACATTTGCTCAACCCATGGCCAGGTCTCCGAGATCTGGTCATGGCAACTCAAACGAGGACTTCGATACTGAAGGGGACCCAGAGTACTGATGAATAACCAAGGCTACAGTTGCCTTCCCCAGGCTGTTGGACTCACAAATGAATGCAAGAACCTTCACCACAAGGCACTCTAACTCAAGTTGGTCTGGTCTAGCAGGCTCTGGACCACAGTACGGGCCCCGAGAAACCTCATCAATCACTAATGCCGAAGGAGAGGAAGCATTCTCAGGAGAATTTGCTCCTCCCTCATGAGTCCAACAGTTTTGTGCCATGGGCAGAGCTAGGAATGTAAATGGAAGCTGACAAAGACTGGGACAGCCCAACAGCAATGACAGAACTCCTGTCATGGGACCCAGTAGTAGTGGGAAAAGAAGAGGTACTTCTATTGAGGGTCGGGCCAGAGAGACAGCCATGGCCCTAAGCCGTTGGGAACGAACACTACGCCTCACATCCACGGCCTACCAAATCATACAAACACTGAAGTACAGCCTCAAAAGGTACTATCCATCTCACCAGTAGAGAACTCGATGGCAGATGAAGGTGCGGAAATCCAGAGATCTGTAAGAAGGGGAGATGGAGATTGATGAGCTACTCGGTTAACCTTGAAGCAGAAAGGGTACTTGGTCGTACACTTCTGTCATCATCTTCTGGGGTGATTGTGCCTGCCGGGGTAACCGCAGCCACCGGAGCTGGGGCCCAGGGTTGGCACCCCAGATCCCAGTGTCACTTCCCTGGGGGCCATGGCCCAAGGCCGGAACACCAGCCTCAGCCACAGAACAAAGGCTGAACATCGGGTCCAGGACCAGAACAACGTGTCCAGGGCCGGAAAACCGGCTTTGGACATGGCCTCCCAAAGTTGGTACATCAGATCCCAGCCACGACACAAAGGTGAAACCCTGGGCCCTAGCCATGACCAAGGAGGGCAGTAGCATATGAAGCTCCTAGATAAACTCTGCACATGAAGACTGTGGTAGATCCTGGTGTGAGGTGTACGTAGATGGTCGGGGAGAGTGAGCAATTATCTTGGGATCTCTGTTAGGAGAAGCAGGTCTGGATACTACAAAATTCTGCACCCATTTTGGTGCTACCGGAGACATCAATAGGTTGGGAATGTCTCAAACTCAGTTTAGAACCCTTCGTAGTAGGAATAATTGCAGAAAAGCAAAACCATCAAGGTCTTCCCATGGATGCTGAAACACGTCCTGAAACGCTGCTTTTGGGTCTGAAATGAAAATTCAGTACATCGGAAGCTTGTGGTTCAAAGATGTTGAGAATAGATCCACCGTCAGAGAACCGCGCAATGTTAGGATCTCCATTGCTCTCTAATGCTCAATTTGTCTACTACCACGTTCCTTTTGCCCAGGATGAAATGGGCCAACAGCGTAACCGTGTTGAGTTCTACCCACTCGAGAGTCCCTACTGCTAGTTGGCATAGCTGAAGAGACATACTGTAGTACCTCCTTGTTTGTTTAAGTAAAACACTATGATGGTGTTGTCACTCATCAACATAACCGAGTGTCCTGTCAGAAGAAAGAAAAATTCTCTTAAGACAATAATGTGTTCTTGTTGATCTTACTCCATCCAGGAACTAGACGCCATATGCTCACCAAGGTAAGCTTCCCACCCACCCTTCTCAGGATGTATCCATAATGAGGAGGAATTCAGGAGGCAGCAAGAGTAGACATTCTGGCAGGAGGTGTGCTTCCTCCAGTCACCATTGGAGATCTATCCTTGAATATTTCCCTATCCTTACTGAAAAGAGCGGATCGTCCAGATGTTAAGACCAGGTTGTTCCGAATTCACACTATAGGGATCAAAGGCATGATCTGACCAGGGAACCAACTTTTTTAGTGACATTGAAGGTCCCAGAAGGTTTTGCCACTGGTGATCTGAAAGAAGATATTGTTGCAGGAGGGAGAGAGCTACCTCCAGCAAATGTGAGTCTTTCCTGGGATGGGAAAACTCTCCCTTGTGCCGTGTCTATGTCCATCCCAAGATAGTCCAATCTTTGAATAAGAGACAGGACAGACTTCCCTCGATTTATCATGACCCCTGGGTCCTGACAAAATGAGAGAACTCTGTTTAGGAAGAGAAAAAGTTTGTCTTCTGACTCCGCTAGGATCAGCCACTCACCCAGATAGCGAAGCAAGCGAAACACTTTGGCATGCTCCCTCAAAGATACTCTTTCAAAGATCCTGTGAAGACTTGAGGCGCTGTTGACAAGCCGAAGCACAGGACCTTGAACTAAAGAGCTTTTCATCCTACCATTACTCAGTGGATGGGTGCGCAACACCGTGCATGACTTTTTTCCAAGACTGAGGTCTTTGTGAAGTACTCATGCTCGTCCCACCACCTTACAGGAGGTTGACAAGTAGCCTTAAGTCCTCCCCTTGCAAGGAGATGAAAAAGACTGTGCTGAACTTGTAGAATGACAGGTTTTCCCTCGTGAGAGGTAAAAACATGAAACACAGGTCCCGAAGGGCCTGCCCTCACATAACTCTATGAGCTTTGTATGTAGACAATAACCCCGAAAAGTTAAAGCCTACAACACTCGTCGATGGAGAGGCGGAGACTAGAAGTGGTTAGCAGGCACCATCTGCAGAAATGATTCCGAAGGGAAATTGCTCACAAGACTCATTCTTGTACCCTGAGGATACAACAGCGAGGAGCAGGAACTGCAAGCAGTTGCATAACTCAGTCGTTATAAAGCTCCAAAAAGCTAAAGTGAGGCATGGACAGATTTAATACCCGCCGACAGAAACCCTAGGGGGGAGGAGACTACTCAGGTGAAGGCTGTCTCTCCTGTGGGTGGGAAGGGTGACCAACACCTGTGACTACTGCAGGGAGCACTTCCCACAAGTGGGAAGGCTGCTGAAGAGTGGCTGGAGAAGCTGCAGGGAGTACCTCCCGCAAGCGGGAAGACTGATGAACAACAGTTGGCGAAAGATAGCTCTCCCGCAATTGGTTGAGTTGTCCAACACCTGGACGCGGACTTCTGGGCAGCGCATTCTGCTTCCCATCAACTAGCGGAGTAAGCTCAAGTTGAAGGTCGGCATCGATAGCTGCTTGTGAAATGTAGCCAAAGCTAGTTTCTGGTTTCACCCCAAGGAGATTGCCCCAACTGGAAACCCTGAAGCGAACCAGTCGGCCACTGCTCTCATTCCTATCCCAGAGCTAGAGGAACGAAGGTGAGCAGAACCAGAGAGTGCTGTGGCTAACTGTAACACCATTCCATAAAGGAAAGACCCGAAAGCCCCGAGGAACGCACAAGTTTCCGCAAGTGGCTACGGGAGAGACTCCCTCAGAGGTGGTCGCTGTTGCTTTACTAAGGGAAGCAACAGAGTCCGCATCTAAGGAAAATCTGGGGTCTGCACTCTGAAAAGAAAAGTGTTTTAATTGTTAGTCGGTTAAAAGGGAGATAAGTGACGTTCAGTTACTAGTGCTGGTGTGAGTGGGGTGGTTGGTCTACTCACCACACCCTTCCACTAATTAGTTACACCTCGTGAAAAGTAAATGTTTTACTGTTGGTTTCAGCTATAACCAAAATATATCTCCACTGTAAAGAGAGCAAGGGTTTGTATATAATGCCGGAACAATTGTTCTTTAGCTTATGGTAGTCTTCTGAATCAAACAAAAGCAGTTGCAAAGTCTCTGAAGCCACTTCTTCACCACGTTCATCCCATACTCCTCATTATCCTTCAATATGTTATGCTGTAATCAATTTACAATATGAGATCTCAATGGTGCTAAAACATGTCCCGTCCTACCATCACTATATTTCTGATGAAAAATTCCTCCGTAACATAGGAACGAATGAGATCAGTAAAATTTTGGAAATAATATAAATCAATATTCATGTAAAATTAATATTGGAAAAGATCAATTAAGATTTTGTTAGCATTTTCATGTGTAACTTTTAAGAAAAAGGTTAAACATGACAAATTTTAAATAATTTGTATTTTTCCTAACTATACAAACCTGAAGCTCTTTACATAGGAGTATTATTTCGGCACTAGCTGAAACCAGCCGTTAATTTTGCGAAGTGTAACTACCCTCCGCCGGTTAGCGGGAAGAAGTCGTTAAGGTAGCCCACCACCCGGCTGACACCAGCACTAGTAAACGCTGTCCCTTTGTAATTGCGGCAGGATTTCTAGGGGTAGGTGATGGCGGGAAAAGTATGTGTAAAGAGCTTCAGGTTTGTAGTTAGGAAAAATACAAATTATTTTGAATTTTTATTATTTAATCCAGCACTCAAATACCAAAATTATGCTCTACACAAGAGACTTGACTTATGGTGGATGGAAGTCCCTGATCCAACTGGTTATAAACTGTCCCGGGGTGTCCCTTATGCTATGTATAAGCTGTTTAGAGGGAACCGTGACACCTCGTGATCCGTAAGGATGACAGCCTGGGCAATAGGTGTAAGCGTAGAATTTAGCAATAAGACTTCATCATTTAAGTGTGAAGTTGGATTTAATCCCTCACTTAACCTTGACATTACCCAACTCCACCTCACATGGAGGATAGGGACATAACAAATATACATACAGTACATACATTAGGTTGCACAAAGAGCATGTTACCCACCTGTAGTTAAAGAAAGTCAGCTGGCAGAGTTCCTCTGATGCTGCACCCCAAGAGAGAGGAAAATCAAGTAGGAAGATGCCAGTCACTCACACATCCATTCTAGTCTTATTTGCAAGTAACCTCTACCCTCCACCAACTACTACTTGACCTACAAGGGAGCTGAGGTGTTAGTTGACCATGTTTTGCGCAGCCACCACAGGCCCTAAGGTAAATGTGACTAGGTTCCTGTGGGTTATGTCTTGCAGGTAGGGGGCAGTGAACATCGTTTGTTGTTTCCACATACCCGCTTGTAATACCTGCGTCACAGAGAAATTCTTTTTAAATGCTTAGGATGTACTGACACCCCTGACATCATGAGAACGGGGACAGCGGTTGGACGGAGAGTGATCTTCCTTGATCTACTAGCGGGCTCTTTCAGTTCTCTTCATATATCTCCTCAGCACCCTCACAGGGCAGAGTAGCAGCTGATCTGAGTCATCTGTTACAGACCAAAGACTCGTAATCTAGAAGGGCCCTTGAATGGACGACATCATAGGACAGACCATGATGCTCAGATACTCTTTTTGCAGAGGCCAGGGCTAGAAGGGTCAAGTTTGTACAGTTATGAGCTCTTTGAAATGAACGTAGGACTTTCACCACATTCCAAGGAGGTGGTCTAACTTCTGACTGAAGGCTTGTGCACTCAAAATTCCATATGAGTAGAGACAATTCCGTCGAGGAGGAAATGTTAACTCTATTCGGCTTGAATACGAGGTTTAAGGCCGAGTGATAGCCTTTAATCGCCGAAAATTAATAAAGTTTTTCCTCCCTGAAGTACAGTAATAACTCTACTATCATTGGGATAGTGGCACTAAAAGGAGTGATACCCCGACCACGACACCAACCACAAAAGACGGAAAACTTTAAATGATATACAGAGGCTTAAGACTCCCAGAGGTATCCTGCCATTCTCCTTGAAACTGGTCTCGTAATGCCCTTCCTTGCGAGCAGTTGCTGGATAGCCTCCTTGCGTAAAGGCGAAGTGATGGTATTGCTTGATGGAATGCTTCTACGTGTGGTTGCCTGAGTAGATCGAGAAGTGTAGGGAGCTCTCTTGGTGCCTCCACATGAACAGAGAAGGGCAATATAAAGGGGCGTTACGCAACTTCATTGCTTCTCTCTTCGGGACCTGCCTATGGAAATCTTGAGACCATCGCATCACAACGTCTCAGGAACCAGTTAACTCACTGGCTAACGACATTCTTCGTCAAGAACTCGAGAGTTCTGGCTCCCAAGAGAAGGAATGCTATTAACAATTCCTTTTTCTGCAGGGTGGAGAAATCCTCGTTCTTAATGATGAATCCTACAGACCCCAACCAGAAGTCCAGCCATGAAGCAACTTGCAAGGAACATCTTGCAACATTCTCCCTGTTGGTGGCTTCTCTACCCTCTCACAGTACTTCCTCTGCTGGACATACGGTAGAGGAAGTATTTACCAAGAGGAGTTGACCAAACGAAGAGATCGGAAGGTTCCTTCCACTGGTGTGTAAGATCTCTTCTTTGCAGCTTTGAACCCCCTTAACCACGGTAAGGCTACCTCAGTCATATCGCAGAAGAGGACCAGGGCTACAGTATATCCTTTCCCTCCTCTGGGATCTGATCCGACTCCCCTAGATTATTCATCTTTTTGGTGCAGGTGAGAACTTGCAGAGGCGATCTGCATCCTTCGTCTCCAGGAGTAATATCTTAGGGCTGGCGGATGCCGGAAGTGCTCTATCAGAGTGTTCTGAGCTATCGTCGAAAGGTTCTTCCTCCTCCAAGCGGGCCTTCATAGCAGCCCGGGGAGGGTCCAAGTCATCAACTGAGTTCCATTTGCCCAAGAACTGAGCCCTCTGAGGGAGGCAACTATGCTCCGGTCTTAAGGAGGTAGACACTGGAGAGGAAGAACGTTCCCCTCGAGACTGACATTAATCCACAGAACACTAATTCCTGGGTAATGTTTTTGTGTCTTCCCTTTCCCTTGGGTGGATGATAAAGCATTCGAGAAAGGAAGAACTATCCTTCTCTACCACCTCCTTAGGTCTTAACCTTTGGAGGGGGCAGAAAGGGGAACCCGTGTCAGCTTAGACGAGGGTTCTGGCTGGCTAAATTCTATAGGCGAAAGCCTATACAGTAGTTGTCTGAGGGTGACCTCCCTCGGAGATCTCTAATCCCTACTAAAGCGCAGGTGTAAGGTATCCCTTGGAGGGGGATTTGATTGCCCTCTGCTGTCTCCTGTTTTGTTTAGGAACTATAGGAATCCATCCTAACCTCTCCCAGACTGGGTTTTGTTTGGAAGAAGTCTTGGCTTTTAGGTATTCTCGATACCATGATGAAACGTGAGGCTTGGGGGAGGTAGAGGAGGAGGTTGCCTAGCATCGCTACTGAGTCAAAGTTCAGAAAGGCCTGCACTCCCTAGGGAGGATTCCATCAGGATGAGAGGAGTGCCAGGTGAAGGCCCTTTCTCGTGCTTGCTTCCTTAGTTTAGGGAGAGTTGCATCGAAAGGAAAAGGCACAGTCCACTTGTCTAATGGGGAGATCAACATAAGAGGAAAAACCTACTCTCATTTGTGAGGGAACGCACTGGTCCTTTCATTAAATAGATTTTGTAGATGGCGAGCGTTGGCAAGGTGAGTAATGATTGCGCGCATATGAGAGTTGTCATATTTGCACAGGTAAGTCAAAGTCTACCTGTGCGTGTAGGTCTATCTGCGCAGTGCGCGCTGATGAGACAGCATGTGTTGAGGAGGTATTGCTCGCCTTCTCTCTAGACCTAGCGTCTAGCGTATGCGCATCTATATGAATGGACTTGATCATAGCATTAGTGCACTTGCTTGTAGATGAGGAGAATCTTTGTGAGGAGCAGTGCGTGTAACACTAGCGCTCCCACATGTCAGGAGGAAAAAACTTGCCAGAAGCAATGCGCGTTGCAGTAGCGTGCTTGCCTTCTTTCGGCAGAGGAGCTAGCCCTTCCATCTTGGTAGATGGTAGAGTGCGCAACACTGTGCAAGACTCGTCACCGAAAGTTGGTCAGTGCACTTGCTCGCTAATGTGTCTAGGAGAGAAACTCTTTACCTAATGTAAGGGAAAGGCACGATGTTTCCCATTCCCATTAAGGGAGAGGGAGAACAGGTGGTTGCTGCGTGCTTACGTGTAGACAGCAAATAAGGCTTCTTCTCACAAGGAGAAACTAGGGGAGCAAGCTCATGAGAGCTTGTCCTCACATAGCGTGTAGCGCTATGTTGTGTCTTACAGACACGATGACGAAGAAGAGGGATTGCAGGCGATCGCCTCTAACCATCATTGACCAGCTCCGAAAAGCTGTGTTCTGATCGGCTAGAGCAGGGCATGGACTAATCCAACGCCCTACATAGGAATCCCCGAGGGGGAGACCACCCAGGGGAAGGCCATCTCTCCCTTGGGTAGGAAGGGCAATCAAACCCTTTTGCATTTGATGGCCAAGCTCCTCGTGGCAGAGAATCTTACAGAACAGAAGCCGGCGAAGGAGAACTTTCCCTCGTAAGGGAAAATCGGCCAACACCTGGTGAAGGAAACCTTTTCCTCATAAGGGAGGATAGCCCAACACCTGTTGAAGAACTACCCTCCCTCGGAAGGGAAGGTTGCTCAACACCTGGAAGCAAACCTCCGAACAGCTCACTTCGTTTCTCCTCCGATTGGGCGAACCGAGCTAAAATTGATTTCGAGAACTGTCTTCGAGATATAGCTGAAGCTAGACCCATGGTTCCACCGACAAGTCAGATAGGGACTTCCCTACGGCGGCAGACAGCACCATTATTCTAGGAGAAACAACGGAGGCCTCCGACACGCAAGGTTGTCCCATTGTCACATAGGTGCCACTCGCACATATTCTACTCCCGGGGGAAGTAGAACGAGCAGAATCATCGAAAACAGACAGAGTTGATGGAGAATGACAGCGAGGTTTCTTTCCTTAATAGGCTAACCTCGAAGGGGAGCGATTCCTCTTTGCCTTGTTCTTCTGACGGCAACTAAATTTCTTCCACTGTGAGGGTGACCACTCCCTACACTCTGCACGAGGAGACTCCTGCGTGCAAATGTGACCTCTACACACAGGACAGAGACTGTGAGTTTTCGTCTCCTCAACGGACTCGAAGGTACTGTACTGGCGCCCTTCAATACCAGGACAAACCCTTATGATGGATCTCACGTGCAGTCAAACCTGAAAAAGAAAAAGTAAAAGAAAATGGTGTTTACTAGTGCTGGTGTGAGCATGGTGGCAGGCTACCCCCTCTACTTCCCCCCCCCCCCCGCTAACCAGCAGAGGGTAGTTACACCTAACAAAATGTAACAGCTGGTTTCAGCTAGTACCAAAATAATACTCCACTCTAAAGAGTGTAAGGTTTGTATTTAGTGCCGGAACAAAGTACAATATATATGATAAAAGATATAAGAAAAAGAAAGAACGGAGTTGAAAATCAAATAAATGCAGTATAAGCCATGCTTGTGATCAAATTGGGTTAAGCTTTTTAGCTTTACGATAAGAAAGAGAGAAATGAAATTGATGCCTATGAAGTGTAAAAGTAAAATTTTAAAAATTTTGTTATAAGAATACTGTATGAAATATGATATTTTAATTATAAAATAAATTTTTGAATATACTTACCCGGTGAATATATACAGCTGCAACTCTGTTGCTCGACAGACAAAAAACAGTAAAAACTCGCCAGCGATCGCTATACAGGTTGCGGGTGTGCCCACCAGCGCCAACTGTCGGCCAGATACCATACTCGATGTAAACAAAGACTCAATTTCTTCTCATCCCACTGCGTCTCTATTGGGGAGGAAGGGAGGGTCGTTTAATTTATATATTCACCGGGTAAGTATATTCAAAAATGTTATTTTTATAATAAAATAAATTTTTGAATATACTTACCCGGTGATTATAATAGCTGCAACTCTGTTGCTCGACAGAAAACTCTAAGGTAAAATTCGCCAGCGATCGCTACACAGGTTGCGGGTGTGCCCAACAGCGCCATCTGTCGTCCAGATACCCAGTACTCAATGTAAACAAAGAACTCAATTTTCTCCTCGTCCCACTGCGTCTCTATTGGGGAGGAAGGGAGGGTCCTTTAATTTATAATCACCGGGTAAGTATATTCAAAAATTTATTTTATTATAAAAGTAACATTTTTCAATATTTAACTTAGCCGGTGATTATAATAGCTGATTCACACCCAGGGGGGTGGGTAGAGACCAGCAAAATATGTTTACATTATTATGAGCTAAGAATTTTTATTTCATTTTAGAAGTTATCAAAATAACAAAAACAAAATAAATAGGTACCTGGTAAGGAAGTCGACTTGAACAATTACTCTGCCTTTTTAAGTACGTCTTCCTTACGGAGCCTCGCGATCCTCTTAGGATGCTGATCGACCCCTAGGATCTGAAGTATCAAGGGTTGCAACCCATACAACAGGACCTCATCAAAACCCCTAATCTAGGCGCTTCTCAAGAAATGACTTTGACCATCCGCCAAATCAACCAGGATGCGAAAGGCTTCTTAGCCTTCCGGACAACCCAAAAACAACAATAAAAACATTTCAAGAGAAAGATTAAAAAGGTTATGGAATTAGGGAATTGTAGTGGTTGAGCCCTCAACCACTACTGCACTCGCTGCTACGAATGGTCCCAGTGTGTAGCAGTTCTTGTAAAGAGACTGGACATCTTTCAAGTAAAATGACGCGAACACTGACTTGCTTCTCCAATAGGTTGCGTCCATTATACTTTGCAGAGATATATTTTGCTTAAAGGCCACAGAAGTTGTTACAGCTCTAACTTCGTGCGTCTTCACCTTAAGCAAAGTTCGGTCTTCCTCACTCAGATGTGAATGAGCTTCTCGTATTAACAATCTGATAAAGTCTGACCAAGCATTCTTTGACAAAGGCAAGGATGGTTTCTTAACTGAACACCATAAAGCTTCAGATTGGCCTTGTAAAGGTTTAGTACGCTTTAAATAGAACTTAAGAGCTCTAACAGGGCATAAGACTCTTTCTAGTTCATTGCCTACGATCTCCGATAAGCTGGGGATATCGAAAGATTTAGGCCAAGGCCGAGAAGGCAGCTCATTTTTGGCTAGAAAACCAAGTTGTAGCGAACAAGTGGCTTTTTCTGACGAAAATCCTATGTTCTTGCTGAAGGCATGAATCTCACTGACTCTTTTAGCCGAGGCTAAGCATACCAGGAAAAGAGTCTTAAGAGTGAGATCTTTCAGGGAGGCTGATTGTAACGGCTCCAACCTGTCTGATATGAAGAATCTTAGTACCACGTCTAAATTCCATCCAGGGGTAGCCAAACGACGCTCCTTGGTGGTCTCAAAAGACTTAAGGAGGTCTTGCAGATCTTTATGTTTGGAAAGATCTAAGCCTCTATGCCGGAAGACCGATGCCAACATGCTTCTGTAGCCCTTGATAGTGGGAGCTGAAAGGGATCGTCCTTTTCTCAGGTATAAGAGAAAAACAGCTATTTGAGCTACAGAGGTACTGGTCGAGGATACAGAAACTGACTTGCACCAGACTCGGAAGACTTCCCACTTCGATTGGTAGACTCTAATGGAAGAAGCTCTCCTTGCTCTAGCAATCGCACTGGCTGCTTCCTTCGAAAAGCCTCTAGCTCTCGAGAGTCTTTCGATAGTCTGAAGGCAGTCAGACGAAGAGCGTGGAGGCTTTGGAGTACCTTCTTTACGTGTGGCTGACGTAGAAGGTCTACCCTTAGAGGAAGACTACTGGGAACGTCTTCTAACCATCGAAGTATCTCGGTGAACCGTTCTCTCGCGGGCCAGAGGGAAGCAACTAACGTCAACCTTGTCCCTTCGTGAGAGGCGAACTTCTGCAGTACCTTGTTGACAATCTTGAACGGTGGGAATGCGTAGAGATCCAGATGTGACCAATCTAGGAGGAAAGCATCTATATGTATTGCTGCTGGGTCCGGGACTGGAGAGCAATAGATTGGAAGCCTCTTGGTCAGCGAGGTTGCAAAGAGATCTATGGATGGTTTTTCCCCAAGTGGCCCAAAGTCTCTTGCACACATCCTTGTGGAGGGTCCATTCGGTTGGAATTACTTGCCCTTTCCGACTGAGACAATCTGCTATGACGTTCAAGTCGCCTTGGATGAACCTCGTTACTAGGGAGATGTCTTGACCTTTTGACCAGATGAGCAGGTCCCTTGTGATCTCGTACAACGTCAGTGAGTGGGTACCTCCTTGTTTGGAGATGTACGCCAAGGCCGTGGTGATGTCCGAGTTAACTTCCACCACTCTGCCTCGAAGGAGAGACTTGAAGCTTTTCAAAGCCAGATGTTCTGCCAACAGCTCCTTGCAGTTGATATGCATGCTCCTCTGACTCGAGTTCCACAGTCCTGAGCATTCCCGACCGTCTAGTGTCGCGCCCCAGCCCACGTCCGATGCGTCCGAGAAGAGAACGTGGTTGGGAGTCTGAACAGCCTGGGGAAGACCCTCTCTTAGGTTGATATTGTCCTTCCACCAAGTCAGACAAGACTTTATCTTTTCGGAAACCGGGATCGAGACCGCTTCTAGCGTCTTGTCCTTTTTCCAGTGAAAAGCTAGATGGTATTGAAGAGGACGGAGGTGTAGTCTTCCTAGTGACACAAATTGTTCAACGGATGACAGCGTCCCTACCAGCCTCATCCACAGCCTGACTGAGCAGCGTTCCTTCTTCAGCATCTTCTGGATGGATAGCAGGGCTTGATCTATTCTGGGGGCTGATCGTCTTGTTGTTCAGCAACGTCATCATCAGAGGGTTCCTCATCCGAAAACTGATGAGGAAACGGCAACGGAGTGGGCAACGTCTGGCTCGCTGAGTCCGGTCGCACTGGTGGATGCGTGACGGAGCCGGACGCAATATCATGGAACTGCTGCACAGTCTGTGAACTGTCAACAACCATGGGTGCGCGAGGAAGCACAGCGTCAACCGGAGACTGTCTAGACCGTCTGGGTTGTGCAGTCAACACCCTACCGGGTTGCTGAGGTTGACGCACTGCGTCAAAACAAGTCACCTCTGCTGGTTGTTGAACGTCCTGAACGTCAACAACCACCTCCGAGCGTCGCTTAACGTCAACGTGCGGCTGGCAACCCACACTGGGTCGCATCGGTGGAGGAACCACCTCAACTGGCAGACGCGAGTAGGTTACCTCAGCGTCAACAGGGCGCACAACCGACCGGTTGGAAGGTTGTTGGCCAGAAGGTTCGGTAGCAACCTTCTCCGCATTAAAGTCCTCTATCAAGGACGCAAGCTTGGACTGCATGTCTTGCAGCAAAGCCCATTTAGGGTCTACGGGAGCAGGTGTGGCAACAGACGGGGTTAGCGACTGAGGCGGTACCGTTTACCATCCCTGAAAGCCTTGTTATGCGTGACATAATTGTACAGCAAAACTTCAAAGGCTCGAAAACAGCTGTGAAGTTGACCTGTAAACAACTTGGAGCGTCTTCTGGCCAGGCGCCAGGGAGAGTCTACGAGAATTGAGAAGTCTATCTGGGCAGAGGCATGAACTCCCAAGCCGAGAACTTCTCTCGTGTCATATCAGACTCTCGCTCTATAAACCAGTTTAAAAGAAGGGAAAGCAAAGGCTGTATCCCCCAAACTCCTCCTGGTGAAAAACCAGTCGCCTAGCCAACGTAAAGCTCTCTAGGAGAGCGAGAGAGCACTAGCTTAAAAACAACGGCTTCGAAGTAGCTAGGCCTAGTGTAAGCTCTGACGTTTAGGCGAACGAGGAGCAGCAGTTACAAAAAGATCCGGACAAAGATCCTTAAAAAAATCATCATGATTTAATTAAAGTCCATAGGAGGCTAAGCAGCTTTAGGCTCCTCTCCATCTGACAGAGTCCTCAAGGGAATATCAGTAGGAGGGGGAACAGCAACTTCCTCATCTACAGGAACCTTGTCCGATAAAAGCTGAGTCTCAAGCAAGGGAGAGACCTACCGTGGTGGCAATGCTTTACAAGCAGAGTCCACACTCACTGGTGCATTAGTAGCGGACCAGAACGCAACGTCATGTAACTGCTTGACAGTCTGTGAACTGTCAACAACTGAACTGTCAACCACAACAGGTGCGTGAGGACGCACAGCGTCCACTCGAGACTGCTTTGACTGCCTAGACTGAGCAGTCAAAACAACTCTAGAATGCGGAGGTTGACGCACAGCGTCAAAACAAGTCAACTCCGATTGTTAGTGAACGTCTTGAACGTCAACAGGAGCCTCAGCAAGTGGCCTAACGTCCAAATGCGGCTGAAAAACCACACGAGACCGCATCGAGTGTGGTTCTAAACAACCTGACTGACGTGACTAAGCTACGCCAACGTCAACAGTAAGCACAAAGGAACGTTAGGTTGGCTGAAAGCCAGGATATCGATGAGATAAACGGCTAGACTCAACGGACTAATCGGCAGAATAGTCTTCCATAAGGGAGGCAAGCATATACTGCATGTCTTGCCATACAACCCATTAAGGATCAACGGAAATGGTTGTGGTAAGAGACGAGGGTAACGTCTGTGACCGCAACACTTTGCCTACAAAAAAAGACTCTCGGAGTCTGTGTTACGCTTTTGTTAGGCGGCGAGCAGTTATCCGATGACTGCATAGGGTCAGAGCTGTCCTAATGGTTGTAACCAGGACGCTGGACCTGTCCTGAAAGGACTGACTTTCGCTTAAGGGCTTCGAAACCTTGTGACAGGTTTCTTATGCGAAAAGCCTTCGGATGACGAGGAGAAACAACGTCTCTCTCGTCTTATGGTAGGGGAGATCTTGGTAAGATACACCCGATACCATAGAGGGAAAACGTCTGTTCGTTGGTCAAGGCCTCTCGAACCCATAAGTCGTTTGACATTACTTCTCCCCTGGGCTTGGGAGCATGTAAGAGGTCCCGGACTAGGTGAACGACAGGCACGAACAGACGAACCCTCGGACGCAACACTGTAACACTTTGCGTATATCACTTTATCACTTCGATTTTCTGTTTTGCACTTATTTCACTGAAATTTTTACTGATTTCTACCTGAAACATGCAATTCTACCCTTCATTAAAAGGTAGTAATTGCGAAATCAGTCGTATAATGCAAGCTCATTAATACCAGCAAAAAACAGAAAACATATTTAAAGATAAAAAAAAAAAAAAATCAGTGGCTGGGAAAGAGACTAAACACTAGTTCATATAACTACGTTTTCAATCTCTCACCGCACATAGCCTGGGGACGAGAATAAAAAACTAAAACGTTTTATCCTTCCTCCCCGTACAGCGACTAGGGACGAGAGTAACACGAGAACAACGTTACCCGCTTGAACGGAACGTTTTCTCTCCTCTCTCTCCCTCCGTCTCTATCTCTCTCTCTCTTTCTCTCTTGATTCGCACCTAAGAGAAGAGCCCAATTATATTTCGTCAAAAAAACATGTTATTTGACTAAAGGAAAAAACTGAAAGGTTTTTCAAATAAAAAGTTCCTTTAAAATAGAATTTAAAACATTTAAGCTAAGAAAGAATGAACAAAACGTCAGAATCGATTTACTCTTACTGCAAAGTGAAACCGTGATACACTCTCTCTCTATCGTAACGATAGAGCGCATGTTGAACGTCCTGAACGTCAACAACTGCGTAGCATAAATAAACTAAACGTTAGTTCATCTTTGAAAACAGTACGAAGACTATCAAAGAAATTCTTTCATAAAATATTACATTTAAAAAGTTTTAAATCCTTAGCTCTTTAAAAGCTAATTACGATATAAAGGGCTCAACGTTGATTAACTTCGGTTTCCAAGTTAGGACCGCCTACTCTCAGGAAAGGTCTATATAAACAAAACATTAAAATTATTTTTATATGTTTATAATAAATGGAAAGTTAATCGAAGAGGCCTAATAAAGGCGGAGAGATATAAAATATATAGAAGAAAATCTATAACGTGATATAATTACTAAAAGCCTAAACACACTTCCGCTAAGGGAAGGGTCGGCCATTTAAAAGTGAAAGAAAGTCCATACTCTCTTTGTCACCATAATTAAATCTATCCAAAACGAGTTCAAGATTTAAGATGAAGATAAAACACCTGCATAGCGAAAGCTCAAAACTAGAATAGTGTACTTCACCAATTAGTTGTGAAAACAAATCCGGTTTAGCAACAGCGAATAAGCACGTCTTGTCGGGAGCACGACAGAGAGAAAATTGAGTTCTTTGTTTACATTGAGTACTGGGTATCTGGACGACAGATGGCGCTGTTGGGCACACCCGCAACCTGTGTAGTGATCGCTGGCGAATTTTACCTTAGAGTTTTCTGTCGAGCAACAGAGTTGCAGCTATTATAATCACCGGCTAAGATAAATATTGAAAAATTTATTTTATAATTAAAATATCATTTTTAAATATTTAACTTAGCCGGTGAATATATAATAGCTGATTCACACCCAAGGAGGTGGGTAGAGACCAGTTAAATATGTTTACATCGTACAAGCTAAGAGTTTTTATTTCATTTTGGAAGTTATCAATATAACAAAAACAAAATAAATAGGTACCTGGTAAGGAAGTCGACTTAGACGATTACTCTGCCTTGTAAGTACGTCTTCCTTACGGAGCCTCGCGATCCTCTTAGGATGCTGACAGACCCCTAGGAGCTGAAGTATCAAGGGCTGCTACCCATACAACAGGACCTCATCAAACCCCTAATCTGGGCGCTCTCAAGAAATGACTTTGACCACCCGCCAAATCAACCAGGATGCGAAAGGCTTCTTAGCCTTCCGGACAACCCATAAAAACAACATTAAAAACATTTCAAGAGACAGATTAAAAGGATATGGAATTAGGGAATTGTAGTGGTTGAGCCCTCACCCACTACTGCACTCGCTGCTACGAATGGTCCCAGTGTGTAGCAGTTCTCGTAAAGAAACTGGACATCTTTCAAGTAAAATGAAGCGAACACTGACTTGCTTCTCCAATAGGTTGCGTCCATTATACTTTGCAGAGATCTATTTTGCTTAAAGGCCACGGAAGTTGCTACAGCTCTAACTTCGTGCGTCTTAACCTTAAGCAAAGATCGGTCTTCCTCACTCAGATGTGAATGAGCTTCTCGTATTAACAATCTGATAAAGTATGACAAAGCATTCTTTGACATAGGCAAGGATGGTTTCTTAACTGAACACCATAAAGCTTCAGATTGGCCTCGTAAAGGTTTAGTACGATCTAAATAGAACTTAAGAGCTCTAACAGGGCATAAGACTCTTTCTAGTTCATTGCCTACGATCTCCGATAAGCTGGGAATATCGAAAGATTTAGGCCAAGGCCGAGAAGGTAGCTCATTTTTGGCTAGAAAACCAAGTTGCAGAGAACAAGTAGCTTTTTCCGACGAAAATCCGATGTTCTTGCTGAAGGCATGAATCTCACTGACTCTTTTAGCCGAGGCTAAGCATACCAGGAAAAGAGTCTTAAGAGTGAGATCTTTCAGGGAGGCTGACTGTAAAGGCTCAAACCTGTCTGACATGAGGAATCTTAGTACCACGTCTAAATTCCACCCAGGAGTAGCCAAACGACGCTCCTTAGTGGTCTCAAAAGACTTAAGGAGGTCTTGCAGATCTTTATTGTTGGAAAGATCTAAGCCTCTATGCCGGAAGACCGATGCCAACATGCTTCTGTAGCCCTTGATAGTGGGAGCTGAAAGGGATCGTCCTTTTCTCAGGTATAAGAGAAAATCAGCTATTTGGGCTACAGAGGTACTGGTCGAGGATACAGAGACTGACTTGCACCAGTCTCGGAAGACTTCCCACTTCGATTGGTAGACTCTAATGGTAGACGCTCTCCTTGCTCTAGCAATCGCACTGGCTGCCTCCTTCGAAAAGCCTCTAGCTCTCGAGAGTCTTTCGATAGTCTGAAGGCAGTCAGACGAAGAGCGTGAAGGCTTTGGTGTACCTTCTTTACGTGTGGCTGACGTAGAAGGTCTACTCTTAGAGAAAGACTTCTGGGAACGTCTACTAACCATCGAAGTACCTCGGTGAACCGTTCTCTCGCGGGCCAGAGGGGAGCAACTAACGTCAACCTTGTCCCTTCGTGAGAGGCGAACTTCTGCAGTACCTTGTTGACAATCTTGAACGGTGGGAATGCGTAGAGATCCAGATGTGACCAATCTAGGAGGAAGGCATCTATATGTATTGCTGCTGGGTCCGGGACTGGAGAGCAATAGATTGGAAGCCTCTTGGTCAGCGAGGTTGCAAAGAGATCTATGGTTGGTTGACCCCAAGTGGCCCAAAGTCTCTTGCACACATCCTTGTGGAGGGTCCATTCGGTTGGAATTACTTGCCCTTTCCGACTGAGACAATCTGCTATGACGTTCAAGTCGCCCTGGATGAACCTCGTTACTAGGGAGATGTCTCGACCTTTTGACCAGATGAGCAGGTCCCTTGCGATCTCGTACAACGTCAGTGAGTGGGTACCTCCTTGTTTGGAGATGTACGCCAAGGCCGTGGTGTTGTCCGAGTTTACTTCCACCACTTTGCCTCGAAGGCGATACTCGAAGCTTTTCAAGGCCAGATGAACTGCCAACAGCTCCTTGCAGTTGATATGCATGCTCCTCTGACTCGGGTTCCACAGACCTGAGCATTCCCGACCGTACAGCGTCGCGCCCCAGCCCAAGTCCGATGCGTCCGAGAAGAGAACGTGGTTGGGTATCTGAACAGCCAGGGGAAGACCCTCTCTTAGGTTGATATTGTCCTTCCACCAAGTCAGACAAGACTTTACCTTTCCGGAAATCGGGATCGAGACCGCCTCTAGCGTCTTGTCCTTTTTCCAGTGAAAAGCCAGATGGAATTGAAGAGGACGTAGGTGTAGTCTTCCTAGTGATACAAATTGCTCCAGGGATGACAGCGTCCCTACCAGACTCATCCACAACCTGACTGAGCAGCGTTCTTTCTTCAGCATCTTCTGGATGGATAGCAGGGCTTGATCTATTCTGGGGGCCGACGGAAAAGCCCAAAAAGCTTGACTGTGAATCTCCATCCCTAAATACAGAATAGTTTGGGATGGGACCAGCTGCGACTTTTCCAAATTGACTAGGAGTCCCAATTCCTTGGTCAGATCTAGAGTCCACTTGAGATCCTTCAGACAGTGACGACTGGAAGAGGCTCTGAGAAGCCAGTCGTCCAAATAAAGGGAGGCTCGGATGTCCGATAAGTGGAGGAATTTGGCCACATTCCTCATCAGCCTCGTAAATACGAGAGGAGCTGTGCTTAGGCCAAAGCACAGGGCCCGAAACTGGTAAACCACATCTTCGAAGACGAATCTCAGAAAAGGTTGGGAGTCTGAGTGAATGGGGATGTGGAAGTAGGCGTCCCTTAGTAAATAGGAACGATTTCCATTTGTATTTGGCATGTAAACAATGTACAAACGAGCTACAAGCGAGGGGTGTGCTCTACAACGTTCACAGTGTCACACACAGGTGACGTTCATAAGTCATGGTTCTCTATCTCCTCCCAAGTCTTGATCGGCTAGGAAGAGACTGATTAAGATTGAACAGTAATTAACTGGGTCATTGAGTTTAAAATGGAAAATCTTCACTGAACAGCCTGATAGTTCTGTAAATTATACTGATAAATGAATGTAATGAGGATGGTAATATGACATCTAGTCTAATAACAGGTTGATCAAACATTCTTCAAACTAGTCAAGTTACACAAAGCAATAATTACACTGATGAAAGTAATGCAATGTCTGATATAATATCAGGTCGATCGAGCATTCTACGACATTGGATATAGACATGTTAATCATGAGATGAAAAATCATAGTCTTCATGCCATTTGGGCGTTTTGACAGTCCTGGATGGCCGGCCCACGGCGAGACCAATAGGTGGGATGGGATTTGCTAGTTGGGGTGGAGCGGCTGGCGTTGAAGGTCTGACACGACTTGGTGTTGCTGGTGGGGCCAGTGGAGTTTGGTCGTTCGGCGTTGTGTGTATAAGCTGGCGAGTGTGGTTGGCCGGCTTTACAGGCGTGAGTGGGGGAGGTTGATCGACTGATGTTGGGTAATGTCGGTCAGCCAGCAGTTGTGGTTGGTCAGCAGGCGGGTCCGGCGGTGTTGATACGTGTCGGTTAGTCTCCTTCGGCTTGGTCGGGGCCGCGCTTGCGGGTGGTTGAAGGGGTATGCCACCATAGGTTATATTTTGCGGCTCTGTCGGGGTCGTAACCGGTGTGAACTTTCTCAGGAATTTCCGATTGCGCAGCGATACTCGGCCCGAGCCATCAACCTTTACCACGTACTGGTCGTACTGCCTTACCTCGACGACTGTCCCGGTCCTGTCCCATTTGGTGGGATGTGGGCCAGTTTGATTCTGGATGCGAACATGGTCACCAACCCGTAGGGGTGGCAGACGGCGAGTGTGTTGTGACCAAGTGTCCATCATGCGGACATGGCGCTTGCGTAGGGCTTCTTCCCTGGATGTCAGGGTTTCGCGCCACGTGGTGTGGGGGTTGTACTTCCCAGGAAGGATAGGGATGAGATCGCGGATCGGGTGACCGAAGACGCACATGGCTGGGGAGATTCTTGTGACTGGGTCTGGAGTGTTCCTGTACTGGAGGACTGCTTTCTGAACGGCATCTGTGTCTAGGTCTCCATTTGTCCCCGTGTTGTTAGTAATCAGGCGCTTCATCGTTTTCACTCCGATTTCCGCTCGGCAATTGCTGTGTGGAAATGCTACTGATGACAGTCGGTGGTGGACACCCCAGTCTCTCAAGAACCCACGTGTTTCGGTTGCCGTGAATTCTGGCCCACCATCGCTGGCAAGTTCCTCAGGAATTCCGTACGTGACGAATGCACGGCGCAGGTTGTCAATTAGTCCTTTGGCACCACTGGTAGACTTTGATATAAGTGGCCAGTTCGAGTATCGGTCCACAATTACCAGGTAGTGGGCGCCCTTGTGAGTGAAGTAGTCGGCACACATAGACTGGAATGGGTAAACAGGCAAGATGGGTGGGGTAGGGGGGGCAGATGGTTGGGAGGGGGCCATGCGGTGGCAATCCTCACAGTTATCTCTAGTCGCCTGTATGTCTGCGGTAATGCCTGGCCAGTACACTGATGCCTCTGCACGAGCAGTCATCATGGAAACACCCTGATGTGCCGAATGTAATGCGGATAGGACACCCTGGCGCAAGCACGTCGGGATGATAACACGATCCTTGAACAATGCGACACCGTCGAAGGTGATGAGCTCGTTCCGTAGGTGGTAGTACGCACGGAGGTGTTGTGGCATGTCATCTTTTGATGTCGGGAACCCATGTTCGATGAGCTCTGTGAGCGCGTGAAGGGCAGGATCGCTTGCTGTAGATTCCCGTACACGGTCCCAGGTGACCGCTGGAAGGGAATCTAGGGCTGT
Source organism: Palaemon carinicauda (assembly GCF_036898095.1). Lineage (NCBI taxonomy): Eukaryota > Metazoa > Arthropoda > Malacostraca > Decapoda > Palaemonidae > Palaemon > Palaemon carinicauda. Next base: position 208,475,819 of record NC_090725.1, on the reverse strand, counting down.
GAGGTATGCGGGCTCTTCAATCGTGCATGTGTCACAGTCCCTCATGCGTATGCCGGCAAGGATATCGTGGTGGACCGACGGTATGGAGTGGTCGCAGACTGATGCATTGTCGTCAGGGAGATACAGTTTTTCTGGGTTGGTGTTGCCTCTCGGATGACGTGAAATGGCATCAGCTGCTTTGTTGCGCATCCCTGGCACGTATACGATGCGGAAGCGGTAGCGCAGTGTCTTCTCCTTTAGGTTGCGCAGTCGGGGATTCGGGATGTCATCCAGGGATCGGTTCCCCAACACCTTTAATAGTGGCTTGTGATCTACCGCAATGACCAGGTTTGAGCAGCTGAGGACAAAGTAGCGTGATTTGTCAAGGGCATCGGCTACCGCCAGGGCTTCCCCCTCTATCGCAGCATACCTGGATTCGGCTGGGTGCGTGAAACGACTCCCGACTAGGGTCACCTTCCAACCTTCGCGGCAGCAGAATGGCTTGTCTGTTGGGCATTGGCAATGTTTTTGGAATAGCCAGAACCCGATGCCTTCTTTAGACCAATCGGTCGCAAGGCATGTCGGCTTGGTTTTGTCGAAGATGCGCACCCCGTTGGTAATTTCATCTACAATGGCCTCTTTAGATGCTTGGAATGCGCTTTCAAGATCGTCGGTCCACGTAAATGCCTTGTCGGGTTTCAGTAGCTCGCGGAATGGGAGCATGCGCTCAGCCATACTGAAAGCATAAGACACTTGGTTTACTAGGCCAAACCACGATCGAGCGTCAGTTATGTTCTTCGGGCGTGGGAAGTCTGATATTGCCTGCAGGTATTTCGCACAAGGGCGCACACTGTCCATTGAGATGGTGAAGCCGGCGAATTCTACCTCGCGACAGCCAAACAAAAATTTGTCGGGATTGAGGGTGATGCCGTTTCTCCCGCAGACGTCGAGCCAAGTGACTGCCTGGTAGAAGCTTTCCTCAATAGTGTCGGCCCACAGTAATGTGTCATCAACGCATTTCGTCATGTCACGGACGTCGGATACTATCTCATCATATCGCCTTGAGTAGCCATCGCCTGACGCGGCATAGCCTTGTGGGGCGACACAGTATCGATACCTGCCCCAGGGTGTGATAAAGGTGGTCATGTGGCGGTCCTCCTTGTGCAGTGGTACACTGTGGTATCCATTCCAGGCATCGAACACCGTTTTTAGTTTCCCCGGTGGGACACAACGGGCCTGATGAAAGGGCGATTGGGTGTGGTGTGTTTCACGAGTGGCATGAGCATTGAGAGCCTGAAGGTCTACCGTCCTTCTAGGCTTCCCCGTCTTCTTGGCGCAGACTACCATTCTGTGGCACCATGTCACCGGCTCTCCTACGGGCACTGGCTCGATAACTCCCATTTTGACGTCTTGGTCCAGACCTGCCTTCACAGTTTCTTGCCAGTGTAACGCTACTGGAATGGGGGTGTGATGGGCAACGGGCTTAGCATCTGAGTCAACCATCAAGCGCATCGGTGGGCCCGCCATCATGGGGAGGGGCTGGTGGACGCACGTGTTGAATGTGCTGGAGGCATAAAGTTCCTTCAGGTATTGTTGAATGGCCTCCCTGTTACCTTCTGTGGCCGGCATGGGGATAGACGTAGGTTTAGGTGGGGGCGCCGTGCGCCTAGGACAATTGCATTGAGATGTCACCCCATTGTCACATGTATCATTTTGCGGTGTACAATTGTCTGTGGTTGCCGCACTGCACGACATCTCACCCAGTGTGGGGAAATCTTTGGAGATTATGCCAAGATCGACGCAGGCGCTGCGTGACAAGAACACCCTGTCGGTCGAATCCGTGACATACACTATTTGCCGAGATTCGGTTTGCGGATCTCCGGCGTGTGTTCCGCAGAATCGGACGATGGCTGCCCCTAAGATACGGATATCTTGTTTATTAGCAGCCTTCATTCTCATCGAGACTGGAAGCAGGTCCGCGGTCGTCAGGCCCATCTGCTCGATAACGTTAACCCCGACCAGACAACTCTGGCAACCGGTGTCGGCCATGGCAGGGAGTGTTGCAGGTCTTGCGCGCTTGACCGGTCTGAATCCCAGGGCGAGGTAATCCCCTGCATGGATGCTGAGTCGTAGGTTTATGAACGGCTGCGGTTGGGAGTTCCGCCGAAGCCATCTGTCGCACATGTTGTCATACAGGTGGTGATCTAGTGCTAGCAACTGTTCACCGTCGATCGTTCGGATATCTGACATGGTACACAACTCTACGAATGCTGCCGTCTGTTCGTCGCATGCGTCTGTGTTGGCAGATTCAGCCGCCAATTTACTCCTGCACATTCGCTCTATGTGGTTATCGCGATTACATTTGCGGCACTTTCTACTGTAAGCCGGGCACTCAGTCTTCCTGATTCGCCAGGGTGCATTCTTGCCATGGCCCTTCTCACCACAGTACCCGCAAACAGCTTGTCTGCCACCGTCACTTGCATCCGTCTGACGTGCATCACCCCTGTTTACCGCGTTTTGGCGCTTGATGCGGCGATAGGAGCTGGTGACAGCCTCCGCGCCATGACTGTGGGTGTCCAGCAATCGGGACGCAGACTGCTTACCAGACTCTTTCGCTTCGATGAACCTGATCGTTTCCTCCAGCGACATCTTCTGCCGCTGGTCGCTAAGTAGATCCAGCTGGATGTCCTGGTCAGCGATACCTCGTGCAAGCACATCTTTGATCACATCGTCCGCAAAGTTTACGTTTAGTCCACATATGCACTTCCTGACGTATTTGCATGTGTTTGCTTGGGCCTTCACGCGGGCATGAAATGCCCGTATCGGTTCCTCGCGGCCCTGTCGCATGTTTGAGAGAGCCGCCCGCGCCACCATTGCGTTCTCCCCTCGCACCGCGAGGGCTTTTATCGCACTAAGCACCGCATCCTCCGATTCGCCTACCAGGCTCCTCCCCGCGGTGCTGGTGATGTCCTTGCGTAGGCTCTCCTCACAACATTCAAGGAGCTGTACCACAACATCATCCCCTTGGAGCCCGGTTCCCTTGCGGTATTCGCCCCAACGAGTTAGGAAATAGTCCCACTCCCCACTCGTGCCGGCCGCTGATATCGTTGGGCGCTTAAGTTTTTCAACCTTGGTGCTTGGCGGGTGGTACTGAGCTACTGGGCCCTGGGCATGAGTCGTTGTATGTGCGTTCAGGAGCGCTGCAGTAATGATGGGCTCTGTGGATGCCTCGGTTCGATAGGTGCATCCAGGCACTGGGCAACCAATGCTTTGTGCGGCCATTTTGCTGCTTATCACTGTGAATTACCTACTAAGGAATTACTGACAGAGTGAATCACTTTAATCACTGTAAACCATTTGGATACTACTGACCTTTTGAGTCCCTTTTGATGTATTCACGTTCTCCACAGGTTTGCGGGTTTGTTCATATCGTGGTGTAGGGACACACAATCAGGTAGATCTAGTAACAGACTTTAACTTTAATACACAGCAACACTGTTCTTGACAATTCCCGGTTGCATTAGATTCAAGTCCATTCACTTTTGTTATGGCCACGTTTAGTTTACCCTTGGCTGGCACTAGTCACCACATTATCACTCAGCTCGTTGCATCACTTACAATAATGTCTTTTAACAATGACTTCTCCCTCGGATCGTTTGTACATAAATAGGAACGATTTCCATTTGTATTTGGCATGTAAACAATGTACAAACGAGCTACAAGCGAGGGGTGTGCTCTACAACGTTCACAGTGTCACACACAGGTGACGTTCATAAGTCATGGTTCTCTACTTAGGTCTAGCGAGACCATCCAGTCTTCCTTTCTGACCGCTGCTAAGACTGACTTTGTGGTCTCCATGGAAAACTTCGTCTTTGTGACAAAGACATTCAGAGCACTGACGTCTAGCACCGGTCTCCAACCTCCTGTCTTCTTTGATACTAGGAAGAGACGGTTGTAAAACCCCGGTGATTGAAGGTCCGAGACTTTGACCACCGCTCCCTCCTCTAGCAAAAGAGACACTTCCAGTTTCAGGGCTTGTCTCTTTTCTTCCTCTCTGTACCTGGGAGAGAGATCGATGGGGGACGTCGCTAGAGGGGGTTTGCTTACAAAAGGGATTTTGTACCCCTCTCTGAGTAACTTCACAGATTGTTGATCTGCGCCTCTCTTCTCCCAGGCTTGCCAGAAGTTCTTGAGTCTGGCTCCTACTGCTGTCTGAAGTTGCGGGCAGTCAGACTCTGCCCTTAGAGGACTTGGATCCTTTCCTCTTCCCTCGCTTCCCTTCGGCACGAGCACCTCCTCTGCTGGAGGCTCTGCCACGAAAGGGCGGTATAAAGCGAGACGCTGGGGTGTCTATCCTCGGTCTAGCAGACAATGTAGGCAAAGGGGGAGCTTTGCGAGCCGAGGACGCAACTAGATCGTGAGTGTCCTTCTGAACTAAAGATAAGGCAATTTCCTTTACCAAGACTTCAGGAAACAGGCACTTGGAAAGGGGAGCAAAGAGTAGCTCAGATCTTTGGCATGGCGTCACTCCAGCAGACAGGAAAGAACATAGAGACTCTCGCTTCTTCAGGACTCCGGACGTGAAAGAGGCGGCTAGCTCGTTGGACCCATCACGGACGGCCTTGTCCATGCAGGACATAATGAGCAAGGAAACATCCTTATCTGCAGAAGAGATTTTCCTGCTCAGGGCTCCTAAGCACCAGTCTAGGAAGTTAAAGACTTCGAAAGCCCTAAATATACCTTTAAGAAGGTGGTCCAGGTCCGATGGTGACCAACAAATCTTTGAGCGTCTCATGGCAAGGCGGCGGGGAGAGTCTACAAGACTTGAGAAGTCGCCCTGGGCAGAGGCAGGAACTCCCAAGCCGAGAACTTCTCCCGTGGCATACCAGACGCTCGATCTAGACGAGAGTTTAGATGGGGGAAAGGCAAATGCTGTCTTTCCTAAACTCTTCTTAGTCTCTAACCAATCTCCCAACAGCCGCAAAGCTCTCTTGGATGAGCGAGAGAGAACGAGTTTAGTAAAGGCAGGTGCGGTAGCAGGCACGCCTAATACAAACTCTGACGGCGGCAAACGAGGAGCCACAGAAACAAAGTGGTCAGGGAACAACTCCTTAAATACAGCCATGACTTTTCTAAAGTCCAATGATGGTTGAGTTGCCTTAGGCTCGTCAAGTTCTGAAGGTTGATCCTCTTGTGGTTCAGCAACGTCATCATCTGATAGTTCCTCATCCGAAAACTGATGAGGAAACGGCAAAGGAGTGGGCAACGTTTGGCTCGCTGAGTCCGGTCGCACTGGTGCATGCGTGACGGAGCCGGACGCAGCGTCATGGAACTGCTGCACAGTCTGTGAACTGTCAACAACCATGGGTGCGCGAGGACGCACAGCGTCCACCCGAGACTGTTTAGACCGTCTGGGTTGTGCAGTCAACACCATACCGGGTTGCGGAGGTTGACGCACCGCGTCAAAACAAGTCACCTCTGATGGTTGCTGAACGTCCTGAACGTCAACAACCACCTCCGTGCGTCGCCTAACGTCAACGTGCGGCTGGCAACCCACACTGGGTCGCATCGGTGGAGGTACAACCCCAACTGGTAGACGCGAGAAAGTTACCTCAGCGTCAACAGGACGCACAACAGACCGCTTGGATGGTTGTTGGCCAGAAGGTTCAGCAGCAACCTTCTCCGCATTGAAGTCCTCCATCAAGGACGCAAGCTTGGACTGCATGTCCTGCAGCAACACCCATTTAGGGTCTACGGCAGCAGGTGCGGCAACAGACGGGGTGAGCGACTGAGGCGGCACCGCTTTGCCTCTCTTAGGCGGCGAGCAGTCATCAGATGACGGCAACGAGTCCGAACTGACCCAGTGGCTACAACCGGGACGTTGGACTTGTCCTGAAGGGACCGACTTACGCTTTAAAGGTCGTGAGACCTTGGTCCAAGGTTTCTTACGAGAAACACCTTCAGACGACAAGGTAAAAACGGGCTCTCTCGTCTTACGTTGGTAGGGGCGATCTTGGGGAGATACGCCTGATACCATAGAGGGAACGTCTGTTCGCTGATCAAGGCCTCTCGAACCCATGAGTCGTACGACATTGCTTCTCCCCTGGGCTTGGGAGCTTGCAAGAGGTCCCGGACTAGGAGGACGACAGGCACGAACAGACGAACCCTCAAGCGCAACACTGTTTACAACAGTTTGAGAAACACTAAGCACTTTAACACTTCCCGTGGCACTTTGGCACTTTAGTTTCTTTACGTCCGCCATGAGTTGATTGCGGTCACTTGCAAGGGACTCAACTCTCTCCCCCAAGGCATGGATAGCACGCATCATGTCTGCCATCGATGGTTCCTGAGTGCTAGGAGGGGGGTTAGGAACAACCACTACAGGGGAAGGATTAGGTTGAGGGGCATGTGGAGAGGAAAAATCTACCGACCTAGAAGAACTTCTCCTTACCCTATCTCTCTCTAGTCTGCGTGTATACTTCTCAAATTCGATAAAATCGAATTCCGAAAGGCCCACGCATTCCTCACACCGATCTTCCAATTGACAGGTTTTACCCCGACAATTGGAACAAACAGTGTGAGGGTCGAGAGAAGCCTTTGGAAGACGCCTATGACAGTCCCTAGCATTGCATTTTCTGAACTTGGGAACTTGTGAAAGGTCAGCCATTTTGAATTGGTCAAGGGAAAATTCCAAAAAACGATCTAAGTCATCAACAATTAATCCGATACAAAAAAGAGTTCAAGGATTTATTTGAAGAAAAGCACCTGTACTGCGAAAGCTCAAACCAAATTAAAGTACTTCACCAAATATGATGGGAAAAACTCCAGGTTTCAACAGCGAGTAAAGTACGTCTTGTCGACACGTCGACAGAGAAGAAATTGAGTCTTTGTTTACATCGAGTATGGTATCTGGCCGACAGTTGGCGCTGGTGGGCACACCCGCAAACTGTATAGCGATCGCTGGCGAGTTTTTACTGTTTTTTGTCTGTCGAGCAACAGAGTTGCAGCTATTATATATTCACCGGCTAAGTTAAATATTTAAAAAATATTATTCTGAGTACCCACTACAGATATACAATCAATGAAATCTCTCAACTATATGAAATAAGTAAAAAGTGATTTGATATTGTTTACATCATTATGGTATGAATATGTTTTGCTATTCTTGCTATCCTATTCTTTTCTTTCTAGGCAACCTTTTGATATCTTGGACCATCGGAGTTTTCAGACTACCCATCTACATTATCCAATTACATTGAAGCATCAATACATTTTCAATAACTTATTTTCTAATTCACTCTTAATCACTGATCATCTGGCAGACTGTTACAGCATCAATCACAATTTTACAAGAGATAGCAAAATGTAACCCTAATCACACTCATCTTATCTGTTGGTTAATTATGCATAGACTGCAAAACAAAATACAAGGAACTTTAATCAATCTAAATTCTTATAGTCATAACTAAGCTACATGTATAAAGAAGGCCAAAATGTCTCATTAGATGCAATTAGCATAATCCAAAAAATCTTTATGATGTATCAAAGCAATCTAGAACTAAAGTTGGCCATACATGCAAAGGACTGGCAGCGGATTTGTCTCACTGGACTGGACGGGCGCTCGTGTCAGATAAAAATGTCCACACACTACCGACTTGCCTGCTTATTTCAAGAGGACTACATGACTATATGGTCAGGTATCAAATGAGACAAATCCAAGGGTTGAGATATTATCATTACTATTATTATTATTATCATATTTTTTTCTCTATTGCATGGATAGATCATTGTTCTAGTTTATCAAGTTCACTAATCTCTGGAATATTAAAGTTTACTTTTTATTTTCACAAAAAGTTCAGAAAAAAATCATATACACATATACTATATTCTGTGTTTGTTTACATGTACAAAAGCATCAACAGAGAAGAGAGCAATTGATTACATTAAGTGAAATTAATAACAAACTGAAAAACATAAATTTTTAAATACATACATGTCTATTTCATGAGAATTTATACTATTTGAAGAGAAAATTAGAAATAAATTGTAAAATTATCTATATAACATGATGTCTGATTCTTTGGGTCACATCTTGTGAGATAAGATACATTCTAAATCAGATTAAAAGCTTTTTTAATCCTACACTGAACAAATTCCTTGCCTTTCTCCTTACACCTAATTAACCAGGGTTAAGCTTTGGACTTTACTCCTCCAAAGTTCTCGACTATATCTTTCCACTGCCACCTACAGTATATAGGATTAGTACTCTCATTAATCTTTTGGTTTTATTGTAGGACTTTACAACATAGACTAGTTTGCAAAAAGAGAAAAAGAGCAGTCTCCTATAATTTGACTATAACAAAGCAAAAGTTGTTCCAATACAGTAAGTCAAAAGATTGTGAAATGGAATCAATTTATCATTATATTATTTGCTGGAAAAGCGCTCTAATCATGGCACGAGGTATGGCCGTACAACACTGTACATGTCAAAATAGGTGAGTCAACCCCGTCGTCATACTAGTTCATCCCCAAACACACCAAAGACTGGTGGGGGATACTGCCAGTCTTGGCGAGACTGACCTGTCAGGTTGAACATGCTGAAAAGATGAGAGGACTGGCTAGTCTCAACACAGTTTGTCATATTTAACGGCCATAAACGATAAATATTGGTCGGTTCATGAAAAATGTTATTTTTATTAGTAAAATAAATTTTTGAATATACTTACCCGATAATCATGTAGCTGTCAACTCCGTTGCCCGACAGAATTCTATGGAGGGATACGCCAGCTATCACAATACTAGAAGGGGGTGTACTTACCAGCGCCACCTGTGGCCAGGTACTCAAGTACTTCTTGTTGACACCTCCTCAATTATTCCTCGGTCCACTGGTTCTCTATGGGGAGGAAGGGAGGGTCGATTAAATCATGATTATCGGGTAAGTATATTCAAAAATTTATTTTACTAATAAAAATAACATTTTTCAATATTAAACTTACCCGATAATCATGTAGCTGATTCACACCCAGGGGGGTGGGTGAAAACCAGTGTACAAGATTAAAGGATAGCTAAGTATCCCATATTTCATATAACAGTTATCTCAAATAACAATGAAATAATAAGTACCTGGTAAGGAAGTCGAATTGAACCGTTACTCTGCCTCTTTTTTAAGTTCGTCTTCCTTACTGAGCGCAGCGTTCCTCTTGGAGGCTGAATCAACCCAAAGGTGCCAAAGTATATGGGGTTGCAACCCCTACTAAAGGACCTCTACAAAACCTCTAACCCAGGCGCTTCTCAAGAATGAATAGACCACCCGCCAAATCAAAAGGATGCGGAAGGCTTCTTAGCCTACCGTAACAACCATAAAAACAACAATAAAAGCATTCAAGAGAAAGGTTAAAAAAAGGTTATGGGATTAAGGGAATGTAGTGGCTGAGCCCTCACCTACTACTGCACTCGCTGCTACGAATGGTCCCAGGGTGTAGCAGTTCTCGTAAAGAGACTGGACATCTTTAAGATAAAATGATGCAAACACTGACTTGCTCCTCCAATAGGTTGCATCCATTATGCTCTGCAGAGAACGGTTTTTATTAAAGGCCATCGAAGTAGCTACGGCTCTTACTTCGTGGGTCCTTACCTTCAGCAATGCAAGGTCTTCCTCCTTTAAGTGAGAGTGGGCTTCTCTAATCAGAAGCCTTATATAATATGAAACCCCATTCTTGGACATGGGCCTCGAAGGTTTCTTGATGGCACACCATAAGGCTTCTGACTGTCCTCGAAGAGGTTTAGACCTCTTAAGATAAAATTTGAGAGCTCTGACAGGGCAAAGAACTCTCTCTAGTTCGTTACCTACCATGTTGGAGAGGCTAGGTATTTCAAACGATCTAGGCCAAGGACGTGAAGGAAGTTCGTTCTTTGCTAGGAATCCGAGCTGAAAAGAACATGTTGCAGATTCGGTCGTGAAACCAATGTTCTTGCTGAAGGCATGAACCTCACTGACTCTCTTAGCTGTTGCAAGGCAGACGAGAAAAAGAGTCTTGAGGGTAAGGTCCTTGAAGGAAGCTGACTGGAGAGGTTCGAACCTAGGTGACATAAGGAACCTTAAGACTACGTCTAGGTTCCAGCCTGGAGTGGATAGACGACGCTCTTTAGACGTCTCAAAAGACTTAAGAATGTCTTGAAGGTCCTTGTTGGAAGAAAGGTCCAAACCTCTGTGGCGGAGAACTGAAGCCAACATACTCCTATACCCTTTAATCGTAGGGGCTGAAAGGGATCTCTCATTCCTAAGATGTAGAAGGAAGTCAGCTATTTGGGTCACAGAGGTATTGGTAGAGGATATTGAATTGGCTCTACACCAGCTTCGGAAGACCTCCCACTTAGACTGGTAGACTCTACGAGTGGAAACCCTTCTCGCTCTGGCAATCGCACTGGCTGCCTCCTTCGAAAAGCCTCTAGCTCTAGCGAATCTTTCGACAGTCTGAAGGCAGTCAGCCGAAGAGCGTGGAGGTTTGGGTGCAACCTGTCTACGTGAGGTTGACGTAGAAGGTCCACTCTTAGAGGTAGAGTCCTGGGGATGTCGACTAGCCATTGAAGTACCTCTGTGAACCATTCTCTTGCAGGCCAAAGGGGAGCAACCAGCGTCAGCCGTGTCCCTTCGTGCGAGAGGAATTTCTGCAGAACTTTGTTTATTATCTTGAACGGTGGGAATGCGTACAGGTCGAGATGGGACCAGTTCAGTAGAAAAGCATCCACATGAACTGCTGCAGGGTCTGGAACAGGGGAACAGTACAGCGGAAGTCTCTTGGTTATGGAGGTGGCAAACAGATCTATGGTAGGTTGACCCCACAAGGTCCAAAGTCTGTTGCACACACTCTTGTGGAGGGTCCATTCCGTGGGAATGACCTGATTCCTTCTGCTTAGGCGATCTGCTGAGACGTTCATATCGCCCTGAATGAACCTCGTGACCAGAGTGAGGTTTAGACCTCTTGACCAAATGAGGAGGTCCCTTGCGATCTCGTATAGGCTCCTCGAATGGGTCCCTCCTTGCTTGGAGATGTAAGCCAAGGCTGTGGTATTGTCTGAGTTCACCTCCACCACTTTGCCTAGCAGGAGGGACTTGAAGTTCAACAGGGCTAAATGAACTGCTAGTAGCTCCTTGCAGTTGATGTGGAGTAATCCCTGTTCTTCGTTCCACGTTCCCGAGCATTCCCGTCCGTTCAAGGTCGCACCCCAGCCCGAGTCCGATGCATCTGAGAAGAGATGAAGATTGGGGGTCTGAATAGCCAACGATAGACCCTCCCTGAGAAGGAGGTTGTGCTTCCACCACAGGAGAGTGGTCTTCATCTCTTGGGTGATTGGGATAGAGACTGCTTCGAGAGTCGAACCCTTGTCCCAATGAGCTGCAAGATGGAATTGAAGAGGGCGGAGGTGGAGTCTCCCTAGCTCGACGAACAGGGCCAGTGATGAAAGGGTCCCTGTGAGACTCATCCACTGTCTCACCGAGCAACTGCTCCTCTTCAGCATGCTCATGATGCACTCTAGGGCTTGACTTATCCTGGGGGCCGATGGAAAAGCCCGAAAATCCTGACTCCGAATCTCCATTCCCAGGTACACAATGGATTGGGAGGGAATGAGTTGAGACTTTTCTATGTTGACTAATAGACCCAGTTCTCTGATTAAGTCTAAAGTCCAATTGAGATTCTCCAGACAGCGACGACTCGTGGAGGCTCTCAACAGCCAGTCGTCTAAGTAGAGGGAGGCTCTGATGTCCGATAAGTGTAGGAATTTTGCTATATTCCTCATCAGATGAGTAAAGACCATAGGAGCTGTGCTTAGGCCAAAACACAGGGCTTGGAATTGGTAGACAACCTTTCCGAAAACGAATCTCAGGAAAGGTTGGGAGTCTGGATGAATAGGAACGTGAAAGTAGGCATCTTTCAAGTCCAACGAGACCATCCAGTCCTCCTGCCTGACCGCTGCTAAGACCGACTTCGTCGTCTCCATCGTGAACGTCTGCTTGGTGACATACGCGTTGAGCGCGCTGACGTCCAGCACCGGTCTCCAACCTCCTGTCTTCTTGGCCACAAGAAAGAGACGGTTGTAGAAGCCCGGGGATTGATGGTCCCGGACTATAACCACTGCCTTCTTCTGCACAAGTAGCGACACCTCCTGGTGCAATGCTAGCCTCTTGTCCTCTTCTTTGTAGTTGGGAGAGAGGTTGATGGGCGAAGTGGTCAGAGGTGGTTTGAGGCAGAATGGAATCCTGTAACCATTCCTCAGCCAACTGACAGACTGGGCGTCTGCACCTCTCTTCTCCCAGGCTCGCCAGAAGATCTTGAGTCTGGCTCCTACTGCTGTCTGGAGATGCGGAGAGTCAGTTTTTACCTTTAGATGTCCTGGAGCCTTTCCTGGACTTGCTCCTGTAAGAGTCTGGACGGGAGCTTCCTCGGCTGGGGGCTCTACCACGAAAGGGCGGTATGAACCTCGTAGCAGGGGTATCAGCCACTGGGGAGCGATAAGTCTTGGGGACTGAGGTAGCAACCTTAGACTTACGAGCCGATGAGGCTACAAGATCGTGTGTGTCCTTTTGTATCAGGGCAGCAGACAAGTCCTTAACCAGCTCTTCGGGGAAGAGGAACTTCGAGAGCGGAGCAAAAAGGAGTTGTGACCTTTGGCAAGGTGTAATGCTGGAGGAAAGGAAGGTACACAGCTGTTCCCTTTTCTTCAAAACCCCTGATACAAACATCGACGCAAGCTCACCAGATCCATCCCTAATGGCCTTATCCATGCAGGACATTAATAGCATGGCAGAATCCTTGTCCGCAGGAGAGGTCTTCTTGCTGAGGGCCCCCAGGCACCAGTCAAGAAAGTTGAACATCTCAAATGCTCTAAACAGTCCTTTCAGTAAGTGATCAAGGTCTGAGAAGGTCCAGCAAACCCTAGAGCGCCTCATTGCAGTTCTCCGAGGCGAGTCTACCAGACTTGAGAAGTCAGCCTGGGCAGAGGCAGGTACTCCCAAGCCTGGTGCTTCTCCTGTGGCATACCAAACGCTCGCTTTCGAAGTGAGCTTAGTCGGCGGGAACATGAAAGAAGTTTTGCCAAGGTGTTGCTTAGTCTGCAGCCACTCCCCTAAGATCCTTAATGCTCTCTTAGAGGACCTTGCTAGGACTAGCTTAGTATAGGAGGACTTAGCTTGTTGTATGCCCAGCGAAAACTCAGATGGCGGAGAGCGGGGAATAGCAGAGACAAAGTGGTCTGGGTAAACCTCCCTAAGCAGAGCCAAGACCTTACGAAAGTCAATAGACTGTGGAGAAGGCTTGGATTCATCCACGTCTGACGAGGGATCCAGGTGTGCCTCCTCATCATCAGACGCCTCATCACCAGAGTGTAGCGAAGATATCGGACAAGAATGCTGAACAGCAGAGTCAGAACGAGTAGGAACAATATTAGTGGTTTCCTCTTCAAGTAACTGTTGAGGGAGAACCTGAGGCTCAGACTGCAAAGGCTGAATAACAGACGAAGCAGAAGGAAGGCGCATGGGTGGAGGAGGCTGACTCCTAGCATGAGTGGTTGAACCCAAGGGTTGCGCTTGCTGAGCGGTTGGTGGAAGCGGAGTAGCAAGTTCCTGTTCCTGTGGTGTGAGCGGAGCGTGATGAGGTTGAGGCTGCGCAGAACAAGGTAAATGTCTCGCAAGCTGAGGCTCCTGAGGCGCAAGGCCAAGGTGTAGTGGAGCTTGCCTTGTGGATGGTTGAGCTCGCTGCAGCGAGAGCTGAGGAGACTGACTCATGGACGGGAGAGGTTGTTGTACCTCAGCCGAGAGTTGCACCACTGGTGGAACAGCAAGGGGAGGCGGAGGAAGAGAGGTATAATCCTCCTGATCCCATAGCAAAGGTTGCCTTAAAGAAGGCGGAGGCTGAACACCACTGGGAACAGCAAACTCAGACCGTGGCTCAACATCGTACGCCTGGCAGGTGGTACTGCGATCAGGCGGAGCAAGCGCAGGCGGAGCGAGCGCAGGCGGAGGGAGTGTAGGCGGAGGCGGAGGCGCAACACTCTCAGCCCGACACTCACGCATCAAGTCCGAAAGCTGTGCTTGCATGGACTGTAGTAGAGTCCACTTAGGGTCGGCAGAAACTACAGTAGGCTGAGGTAAAGCCTTAACAGTCGAGCTCTGTTGTGGCAGAACCTTACTCCTCTTGGGCGGAGTGCAGTCGACAGATGACTGCGGCGAGTCAGAGCTGAGCCAATGACTGCAACCTGGCTGAGCACTCGCGGAATGGACTCTGCGTTTAAGTGGTCTCGAGACCTGAGACCAACGTTTCTTCCCTGACAGATGATCAGCGGACGAGAAAAAGACGGGCTCAATCGTCTGCAGGTGGGAGTGACGGTCTTTGGAAGACACGCCCGCAACCACCGAGGATACTTCTGTGCGCCTAACAAGGCCTGCCGAACCCTTATGCCCTTCGACATTGCTTCTCCCCTGGGCTTGGGAGCTTGCAAGAGGTCCCGGACTGGGAGGACGACTGGCTCGCACAGAAGTATCCTCACGCACCACACTGGCACTGACACTAGCACTTGGCACTGCACTGACACTAGCACTCGTCACAGCACTGGCACTAATTCCACCCACTGCACTCTTGACCTTAAGTTCCTTGACTTCGGCCATCAGAGACTTATGGTCACTTACCACTGACTCTACTTTATCGCCTAAGGCCTGAATAGCACGCAAAACAACAGACATATCAGGCGGAGGGCAAACAGTAGGTTCGGGGGTAGCCACTACAGGGGTAGGAAAAGGTAGGGGATCATGAGGTGAGGAAAACAGTGAAGAGTGAGAAGAACTCCTCCTAACTCTACCTCTCTCTAACTTAGATGAATATTTTAAAAGACGGACAAATTCCAGTTCCGAAAGTCCGGCGCATTCCTCACATCGATTTTCTAACTGACAGGGCCTGTCCCTACAGTCAGAACAAGCGGTGTGAGGATCTACCGAGGCCTTCAGAATACGCCTATTGCAAGACCTACATCGTCTATGGGAGGGGGCTTGCGAAATGTCAGACATCTTGAATCCAAAGAGTTAGCCAAAGGGGTTTCCAAAATCAAGCAAAAGATCGTTAACCGTTAATCAGGACTATATAAAAGCTATCTAGCTAATATAAGAAGGTTTCCAGTAAAGCGACAGCCGAAATCTGAGAGAATACTTCACCAAAGCCGTGAACAAACTCGAAGATTATCATAAGCGTATCCCAGAACGTCTTGCCGGAAGCACGACAGAGGAATAATTGAGGAGGTGTCAACAAGAAGTACTTGAGTACCTGGCCACAGGTGGCGCTGGTAAGTACACCCCCTTCTAGTATTGTGATAGCTGGCGTATCCCTCCAAAGAATTCTGTCGGGCAACGGAGTTGACAGCTACATGATTATCGGGTAAGTTTAATATTGAAAATATCAGTGCGTCGGTCTTTTGCATGTGTGACCTGCTTTATGATAGACTATTACAATACAGTACTGTATGATTAACAATTAAAACTTTTAACAGGTCTGGGTAAGTAGTAAAAAGCCTAATAATATTCAAAACTCGCCACTCTTGCCTTAGGTTTTAGTTGCTAAAGAAACTATAGGCAATAAATTGTGGTAACTTAGTAGCATCTTACAGACTATCTTAATTAAGGGTATATATATATATCCTATTATTATTCTTGAAGCGGAGTGCATAGGTACATTAATCAAATCAAGTTTCCTCTGTTTTTTCATAGAGATAATTAGCAGTTCTTATCAATGTTACCTTAGGGTAAGGAGCGTTGTAGCCCTCACACACCGCAACATTACACGGTGATTCATGGCAGGTTAGGTTAGGTGCCACAGGTTAGTAAATATCCCCCTAATTTCCTTAAAAGTCAAGCACATTAGTGACCTCTGCCGTCATCGTAGAAAATGCGATCATATGATGAGAAGTAATATTGTATTTATTTATTGAATTTAACCAAACAAAAACAAACACAGAAATTACATGCTATTCCCAATTAAGATTTTCCTCTAGCCTGAGCCACAATTAAGTTTAGCTACCCTATGATCAAGGCAAGGGACATGATTCAAGGTAGATTTAATCTACGGAATCTGGGACAATGTTAAGTTCTAGAGCAAACACAGGTAGGTACTGTAATTGGGAATGAAAGCTGCCAGTGAAGATTTGCTTTTACTGTGCCAACAAGAAAATCAGCATACCACAGGCTGACAGTTACAGAAGGTGTAGACACGAAAAATTCATGAATAAAATATGCAAATAGAATTCATATTTACTAGAGTAATTTACTCTTCATATGTTACAAGAATTACCTGTAAGGAAAGCAATATCGTCCACGTCATGGTCGCTCATTGTAGGGTCCCGAGAGAACGTCGCTCCTCCTCTCTGTTCGCCGGGGCCCGCAAGCCGTAACTGAACACTAATTTTTGTTACTCTGTTGTCTTCCTCTTAGCCACTAGAGGATTCCAAACGGAACTTAAGATAATGACACGGGGTATCTTTTACCAGGATACTACCAGCAGGATGTAATTTTCGCTCTCAGTGGAGCAGGAATCGTGCCACTCAAAGTTAGCAGACGATATTTGACAGATGGATGTAAACAATAACAGTGCCATCTATGGAGTAAATCGAATACTAGAACTTGTCCATTTGAGTTATTGAAGTCTAAAATCGATTTCGCACATTGTTCTAAAGCCATAAATAGATTCATAATATATATATAAGATCTATAAATTATGATTGTTCAACATTTTAACATCATAGAATTTAGATGAGCCATATTTCTAAAACTAAATCATTCTTTTCATCTTTAGGCTACAACGTTTGGAGATCTCGTAAACAAACGTCACTGAGGCGTTGAACATTAAATTTTAAGAGAAAATTAGTGTTGTATTTTCTTGCAATATCTGAAGAATGTGGCTCTTCTTTGGATCTTGAATTTTTATGGTCAGCTTCGACTGTAGTTTCAATAAATATACGTTTCTAAATAACCTACGTAATGACAAATGGTTAACTACAAGTCACGAGCAACGGAATAATGTTTGTTCATAATTCAATTAGATTTCGCTAGTTGAGACATTCTCCAAATTCTGTTCTTCTTACATAATATTAAACATTAAAGTAACGGCGACAGTTTAATCTACTGTCTACGGTTTTAATCTCTACTCGTCATAAGGTTTGGAAAAAACTTAGCACCTCACATTAAAATATCCGAGTGGATGCAATAATAGTGTTGAAAAGTCAGTGATTGCACACACACACACACACACACACACACACACACACATATATATATATATATATATATATATATAGAGAGAGAGAGAGAGAGAGAGAGAGAGAGAGAGAGAGAGAGAGAGAGAGAGAGAGAGAGAGAGAGAGAGAGCAATTCACTATCTACTGGGGAGGTTGGCTAGATTTTCTTATTGTGCCAGTCAGGTATTTTCTGAATTCAAATAGGAGACAAACCGGATGAGTGCCTTCAAGTGTCCGGATAATTAGAGTTCTCTCCTCAGTTGTTTTCGCAGTGAAAATCGTTATAATGTATTCGGGGATAAAACCCTTAGGTAGGCTAAAATTTGCCTCAGATGTAGCCTGGGCCATATAGCCTAGGCCTATATTCTATATCCGCAAGTATGTGTTGAAACATTTATAAGTAAATCAAATTATGCGCGTATGAATAATTATTTGCATTGTTTGTATGCATACTAACACAACCTGTGCTGATTTGCAAACAGTCTTTGTGAGAGAGGGCCAATAATTTATTGTAGCCTATTAGGCTACTCATATTGCTTTCAGATATCAAGTGAAGTATACTGCTTCAGAAGTTTAATATGTAGATAAATCGTCACAGGAAGCAAACAGGAAAAGGAAGTTGCTAACACACGTAGGCCTACTCCTCTCTCTCTCTCTCTCTCTCTCTCTCTCTCTCTCTCTCTCTCTCTCTCTCTCTCTCTCTCTCTCTCTCTCTCTCTCTCTCTCTGTGTGTGTGTGTGTGTGTGTGTGTGTGTGTGTGTGTGTGTGTGTGTGTGTGTAAATAATACCACAAAACGTCTTTAAAGTAGGCTACTGGTTTTCAGAATAGGCTACATGTGTTTTCCATATCTATATCCAGGTTGAATGATATTCTGTATTAATGTGTTTTTATTTTGTACGTAGAAGGTCATTAATAAAATTAGGTTATTGTTCTGACCTTTCAGCTATACCGATGTCCACATCTAGAGTTTTATTTTTCTCACATCCTCTCGTACCAAATGTCTAAAATCTCAGCTTTTAAGATCATCAGGTTAGCGGATCACATCACATCAAATCTTCTTGATTAATCCTATCAAGACTTGGCTGCTTCAATCTCTCCCCATGAGAATTAACTGACCACCCGAACAAAACCAAGAAAAGGGGAAGAAAATAAAAGGTTTCTCAGATGGGCACAGAAGCTATTAAGATGTCCACATAGCATGGAATGACGCTTAAATAATTGATTGGCATTGAAATATAAACTGGAGGAGACTTTAGTACTGAAGCTATTATGAAAACTTTACATTGTTAACAATAGAATCCTTCCCATTTCTTAAGAGATCAAATAAAATCCTACTGTGTGAGATTTATAGGGTTTAACTTTTTTTTCATATTATTTTACACTTATTAACGATGCATCTTTTAGTTGGATTCATAATAATAATAATAATAATAATAATAATAATAATAATAATAATAATAATAATAATAATAATAATAATAATAACAACAATAATAATAATATTTTGCCAGAAAAGAGTTTCTTTCATAGGGAGCTCCAGTGATTTACATTGTGTTGAGACTTTTATTATTTGTGCCACTCCATGTGCATTAAACCGAAATATGAGGCTCTCTCATTTCGCAACTGACAGCGCTATACGGGATCAAAATTCACCGTAGAAAATTAATGATCCATTGCTGCAAATTGGTATCATGACACACAGAAACATGTAATTCTATTTTGTTTACTATTATGCAGCGTCTAACAAAGATGGTCCTAAAACGCAAGACAACTATCTCTAAGGCAATAATTATCCCCTTATGTTGATAAGCTGCTTTCAAATATCTGAGCAGAAGATTCGTAGGAACTACGCTGCCTTCACTGTGCAATCACTTTTCGTGATCACCACCAAGGCCAATGCTGACGTAATGTCATGCATGGTGTAACGTTCTTGCTCACCACTATCTTGTTTACAGTTTCACGCGTTCTAGCTATTTAGGCGCTTCCATTCTCGGCATCTAACTAGGTTTCTATATCGTCTTTCCTCCTAAAACTTTCGAATAGTATAAATTTCTTACTAATCTATCGCTTTCCAATCTCTTAATATGACTAATTACCCTCAAAGACCCTAATACTTCGTTTCACATTTCTCAATATTTTGACCACTTCCTGTCTCTACTTCCCTCCTTGCGACCCTCATAACTCCCTTTTTAAAGTACACACAATTGTCCATCTAGACAGATTTCATTCGTTCTCTTTTTCTTAGAACTAATAGCCAGCTTTCATTAATATATATTAAAATGGGTTACATGAAACCCGAACGAACCCATTTTAACTTTTGCAGATTCATCCTTCCCGAAAACTACAATTCATTGAATATTCCCTGTTTTGTGACTTTATCCTCCCTATCTCTGCTTCCCATGATTGCCAAGAATATAAATGTTGGGAGAATTTATCAATCATTGGCTTTTGAATTTTAATGCACTAAAGAACATTTAGAGTTCATACATTGGTCTCAAAACTAGTCGACGCTTATGTGCATTTAATCAGCAAATGCGTTAGCCGCCTTTCACACTAAGCAGAGCAGCAGTTATTTTTCTTCATATTTGTTAGTAAATGAATTTTCCTCTGAATAAAGCCTTTTATGATTACATATACACACACAAACATACACACACACACACACACACACACACACACACACATATATATATATATATATATATATATATATATATATATATATATATATATATATATTGCAGAGGGTTTCGATACAATGCTATACAATAGTAATATAAGAATAGCTTTTCTAATAGAAATAATGAAACATCTGAGCCGGTACCAAAAGTAAAAATAGGAGAAATAAAGAAAGTATTAAAAGACATAACGTTTGATATAATAATAGATGGAATCGATTTCAAAGTAGTAAAACTTGCTGAAATTTACACAAATATCTGCAAGAATGCTCTTTACCTACAGCTTGGAAAAACTCACAAAAAGGAAGACACGAAAGACCTGAAACATTACTGCCCAATAAGTTGACCCTTCGTAATATATGAAATATTTAAAAAGATCATTCTATTCGGGAAAACAGCTAGACTTTAATCAACCAAGAGAGCAGGGAGGCTTTAAAAAACGGACATTCAACAATTGACCATATTCATGTAATTAACTAGCTAATAGAACATTCAACTGAGTATGACAAACCACCATGTATGGCATTTATAGACTACGAGAAAGCTTTTGATTCTGTCAAATCTTCAGCAGTAATGAAAGCACTTCAAAGATAAGGAATAGAAGAACATTATGTTAAAACACTTAAAGATATCTACAGTATACGGGAAGTACAACAATCCTAAAACTACATAAAGATAATGAGAAAATTCCGATTGAGAAAAGAATTAGACAAATTATCCACTTTGTGTCTAAAAGACACTTTTAAGAGTTTTAAATTTGGATATTGTAGGAATTAACATTAATGGGGATTACCTTAACAATTTAAGATTTGCAAATGACATAGTTCTATTTAGTGAATCATGGGAGGAATGGGAAAAGAGGATAGAAGACTTGAATAAAGATAACAGAAAGGTAAAACTGAAAATGAATATGAGTAAAACTAAGATAATGTTCCATGAAAATGCAAAGAAACAACAAATAAGAATTTTAAACGAACCTCTAGAGATTGTTAGTGAAATATATACTTAAAACAGACAATGTTTCCCCCGGACATT
>NC_090725.1:208447352-208449852 GCF_036898095.1 Palaemon carinicauda | reverse complement strand
ATGAGGATCTTCACTCTTCGAAACAAAGAAAAGTAGTTCTACACCTGTTTATATCAATGTTACTTTTACTGTTTTATTTAACCTACTCTCCTCAATGATATGTCTACAGCAATTAATCAATCTAAAATTAACTCCGATGGAACTAATTCAAATTTCTCAAACAATTTCAGCCTTTTAATTCTCAACAATTCATGTAAATCAATCAATAAAAGGAGTCAAAGGATACAAGGCTAAATCTACCTAATTTACAGCAACACTAAATTGGACACCTTAACAATTTCAAGGCAACGAAAAATAAAAGATTAATTAAAGTTTACAACACACACGACAATAATAACGGACATAACAAGTAAAAATTAAAGGAGAAAGGGTTAAATCATAACACTCATGAACTTAGACCAGAGATCTATTTGAAAACATTCTATACCTTAGTAAAATGAAACACGAGGTCAGGCAAATGGTCGGTGACCTGGGGCATGAGATACAACACATCCAAAGTCTGTAAAAACCAAAATTCATTAATTACAA
The DNA here is from genome assembly GCF_036898095.1 of Palaemon carinicauda. Taxonomy (NCBI): domain Eukaryota; kingdom Metazoa; phylum Arthropoda; class Malacostraca; order Decapoda; family Palaemonidae; genus Palaemon; species Palaemon carinicauda. The sequence continues at coordinate 208,449,324 of NC_090725.1, read as the reverse complement.
TGAATTCCACGTGCTCAGTCCAAAAGTTAAAAGCAAACGTGATCGTAGGAAAAAGCAAGCGCCAAGCACGGATCTGGGAAGTTCAAAAAAGGAGTGGTCGGAAAACATAACCTAAGCAGCTGGGGGTCCGGGTGGAGTGGGGGTTAATTTGCTGTAAGGCGGCGGCCCCCCCCCCCCCCACGCTGAAGCAGTGTTAGGTTATTTAAGAGCTATTTTTTATGTAATTAAAACCCTTTTCTCCGTTTAATTGAACTTATAAGGTAATTATGCATTATGCAATAACAACATCCCGATACAATATATAAAACATTTCATCAGTAATCTTTACAACTACTTTTAGTACAGGACTATACATTCCAGAGAAACGTCTTCAGTTGACTACCATTAACTTATATCGGTAATTATTGGAGCGCCTACATCCTTCCGTTCAACTATCAACTAATAGCAATTCTCGACTCGTCAAATTGTAGTTATTATTATTATTATTATTATTATTATTATTATTATTATTATTATTATTATTATTACTTTTAAGCGTAGTTGGAAAAGTGTATGGTAGAGTAATGATTAATAGGATCAAGGATAAAACAGAGAATGCAATCTTAGAAATACAGGGTGGTTTTAGAAGAGGTAGGGGTTGTATGAATCAGAATTTTACAGTAAGGCAGATATGCGAGGAATATTTAGCAAACGGTAAGGAGGTGTATGTTGCGTTTATGGATCTGGAGAAAGCGTATGATAGAGTTGATAGGGAAGCAATGTGGAATGTGATGAGGTTATATGGAGTTGGTGGAAGGTTGTTGCAAGAAGTGAAAAGTTTCTACAAAGGTAGTAAAGCATGTGTTAGGATAGGAAATGAAGTGAGTGATTGGTTTCCGGTGAGAGTGGGGCTGAGACAGGGATGTGTGATGTCGCCGTGGTTGTTTAACTTGCATGTTGATGGAGTGGTGAGAGAGGTGAATGCTCGAGTGCTTGGACGAGGATTAAAATTGGTAGACGAGAATGACCATGAATGGGAGGTAAATCAGTTGTTGTTTGCGGATGATACTGTACTGGTTGCAGACACAGAAGAGAAGCTTGGTCGATTAGTGACAGAATTTGGAAGAGTGTGTGAGAGAAGGAAGTTGAGAGTTAATGTGGGTAAGAGTAAGGTTATGAGATGTACGAGAAGGGAAGGTGGTGCAAGGTTGAATGCCATGTTGAATGGAGAGTTATTTGAGGAGGTGGATTAGTTTAAGTACTTGGGGTCTGTTGTTGCAGCAAATGGTGGAGTGGAAGCAGATGTACGTCAGAGAGTGAATGAAGGTTGCAAAGTGTTCGGGGCAGTTAAGGGAGTAGTAAAAATAGAGTTATGGGCTTGAATGTAAAGAGAGTTCTATATGAGAAAGTGATTGTACCAACTGTGATGTATGGATCGGAGTTGTGGGGAATGAAAGTGATGGAGAGACAGAAATTGAATGTGTTTGAGATGAAGTGTCTAAGGAGTATGGCTGGTGTATCTCGAGTAGATAGGGCTAGGAACGAAGTGGTAAGAGTGAGAACGGGTGTAAGAAATGAGTTAGCAGCTAGAGTGGATTTGAATGTGTTGAGGTGGTTTGGCCATGTTGAGAGAATGGTAAATGGCTGTCTGTTAAAGAAGGTGATGAATGCAAGAGTTGATGGGAGAAGTACAAGAGGAAGGCCAAGGTTTGGGTGGATGGATGGAGTGAAGGAAGCTCTGGGTGATAGGAGGATTGATGTGAGAGAGGCAAGAGAGCATGCTAGAAATAGGAATGAATGGCGAGCGATTGTGATTCAGTTCCGGTAGGCCCTGCTGCTTCCTCCGATGCCTTAGATGACCGCGGAGGTAGCAGCAGTAGGGGATTCAGCATTATGAAGCTTCATCTGTGGTGGATAATGTGGGAGAGTGGGCTGTGGCACCCTAGCAGTACCAGCTGAACTCGGTTGAGTCCCTTGTTAGGCTGGGAGGAAC
>NC_090725.1:208439852-208442352 GCF_036898095.1 Palaemon carinicauda | reverse complement strand
CTTTTCCATAGAATTAGAAAACTCCTGCCGTAGAAAGGCAGCCCTCGTCTTCCACCTCCTCCTCGCTACTGAGCTCCTGCAACACCACTGAATGTTGCATCTCCTGGAGCTCTATCAATTCCTGTGTCGCGAGCTCTTCCTGATGCTCCTCAACAAGGTTGTTCACATCTGCCTCGTCTACCTCCAGCCCCATGAACTTTCCAAGAGACACGATTTCATCCATCACAATCGGTTAGGGGTCATCAGGGTCTGTCGTATCGAACCCTTCAAAGTCCCTCTCAGCGACGAAAGCTGGCCCCAATTTCTTCCATGCTGAATTAAGAGTTTGTCTTGTGACAACCTGCTATGCATTATCAATAATTTTTAAGCAATGGACAATATTGAAATGTTCCTTCCAAAATTCACGAAGGGTGAGATTGGTGTTGTCTGTGACATCGAAGCATTTCTTGAACAAATGCTTCGTGTACAGTCTTTTGAAGTTAGAAATAACTTGTTGGTCCATGGGCTGGAGGAGTGGCGTGCTGTTGGGCGGGAGATAAAGGACCTTGATGAACCTGAACTCATCAAGAATGTCCTTTTCGAGACCAGGAGGGTGACCATGGGCATTGTCAGGAGACATTTCATTGGCATGTTTTTCTATGCCAAATATTTTTTGACTGCCGGCCCAAAGCACAGATTAACCCATTCTGTGAAGAAATGCCGCGTAACTCAAGCCTTAGCATTAGCGCCCCACATCACTTGCAGTTTTTCTTCCAAGATCCTTCGGTTCTTGAAAGCACGTGGGTTTCCAGAGTGGTACACCAGCAGGGGCTTGAGCTTACAGTCACCGCTGGCATTGGCATACAAGGTTAGAGTTAACCGGTCCTTCAAGTGTTTATTACCCAGTAGTCTCTTCTCCTCTGCCGTGATGAAAGTCCTCTTGGGCATCTTCTTCCAGAAAAGCCCAGTTTCATCGCAGTTGAAGACTTGTTGGTGGATGAAGCCATGTCGGGCGATAACCGAGGCCAAGGTTGTGACTAAGTCCACCGCGGCTTTTGAGTCGGAACTTGCTGCTTCCCCATGCCTCACAACCAAGTGTATCCCAGTCTGTTTTTTGAAATTATCCAGCCAGCCATGACTGGCTTTGAAGGTTTCCGCTGGCGTTGAAGTCCCCCCTCTCTAGGCTTCTTGCTTCCCTTTCAAGTCATCATAGATTCTACTGGCCTTTTCACATATGATCGTCTCAGTCACGCTATCTCCCCCCAACTGTTTCTCCTTTATTCATAATAAAAGAAGCTTCTCCATCTCATCATGAATATCACTGCGCAGCTTGGAAAGGATGGTTACTCCTTTGGAAGGCTTGGTGCCCTTTATTGCATCCTTCAGCTTGAGGATGGTACATATTGTCGATGTACTCCTCTCAAATTGGCGTGTCAGCTTAGTCACTCTTACGCCACTCTTATGTTTTTCGATTATTTCATGCTTCATCTCCAATGTCATCATACGCTTTTTCTTTTCATTACCCTAGTTTGCACTCGCTTGCTTTGGACCCATTGCTTATTTAATTAATTCTGTGCTGAATATCGCAAAAATCACGTAAAAAAAAAAGCAAACACTACAGCCGATGCTCGGAGATAACTTTACATGACAGAGATCCGACGGGAAAGACCGAGCAATGCTGTCCTGGTGAGAAGCCTCTCGCACACTCGGCCACCTGGCGGCCACATAGGGAACTACCTCGTATCTCAAATTTTTTCTCGTATCATCAGGACAGAAATTTGCTCGGAACTTTCTTTGTATCTCAAATCTCTCGTACGTTGGGACACTCGTATCTCAAGCTTTTACTATATATATATATATATATATATATATATATATATATATATATATATATATATATATATATATATACAATATATATATATATACTGTATATATACATATATATATTCTGGCTGATGCCTGGCTGAATTTGTAAAAAAGATACCTTCATAGAAGGAATAAGTGATATTTAGAAGAAACCCCCATATTGAAGGATACTGCAATAGAGAAACTGTGTAAAAAAAGACATGTTGGAAGAAATTTTGAAAAAGGAGTTGTGAAAGCATTATGAAACCTCTTTTGGAATGGGATTTTACTAAAGGAATTCTTTGAGAAAGGAACCTGTTCGAATAAGAATCATGCAGGAAAACCATAGACAGTTCGGAGTATGTGGGTCTTTTAGCATCATTATTGGATTTTGGGTAATCGATTGCAAAGAGTTGTTGTTAATGGGGACCATAGAAATGTGATATCTATGGTTCATCAGGGTAGCATTCTTGGCCCATTACTTTTCATACTATATACATACGATATGTGGCCTGGCATAGAAACCAGCTTGTTGCATATGCCGATGATGCTACTCTCTTTGCATGTATTCCATCTCCTGAAGGTATATCTGGGGTTTCTGAATCCCTAAACAGAGATCTAACAAAAATTAGCGCATAGTGCAAATTATGGAGCATGAAGTTGAACCCTATGT
>NC_090725.1:208417352-208427352 GCF_036898095.1 Palaemon carinicauda | reverse complement strand
TTCACAAAATTGAAAAACTAAACTTTTTAGTTTAGCCTCAGGAAAACAGGAATGAAGAAGATAAAATTTCTCATTACTCTGGTTACTGTCAAACACATCAGCCAAAAGAGTTGCCTTTTCCCTTGGAGAGTTAGTGTTAGAGCCATCTAGTTTAAGTAAAGGAAGAACTGTTGTGTTTAAGCCAAGGAGTGCCGATTTAAGTGTAGTCCACCACTTATGTTTATGAGTTGTACCAGAAAGGGCTTATTCATGGTTAAATTGTATTCCTTTTCAGTTGAAGCATAAACTCTCTGAGCAAAAGCAGTAAGATAAATATAGTTATTCAAAGTCAAATCTGATCTGTTACCCTTCCAAAGATGTTATGCCTCCTGCTTCTCCAAACAAGCACGCCTATAATCATCATTGAACCAGGATTTGTCTTTCACTTTGTACCTTAGCACACGAGAAGGGATAAGCCTGATAATCATGTTGACTAGATCTTTTTCCAAAGAACAACAGGATCAACACTACTATACAACTGTGACCAATTCAAGCCCAAAAGGATCACTCAAAATGCCATATTAGTCTGCTTGAGATTTTTTATAATTCTTACATGAGTATGATACATCAGGGTGTGATGGGCCGAGAGAAGGTTGTGACTCAAAGGCAGGATGAAAGAAACTGAGTGAGTTTATTACAGAACATCCAGTTTATATATACATCAATTGCGGGCAAAAAGGCCATAACATATAACAGGCTGTTTCCTGTTCAACCAACAACGGTTTCTATTAACATTTAACAGTGAGAAAAACAGACATGTTTATTCAGGTCCCTATCAGTGCGAGGGGAGAGCGAAGATACAAAGGAGACTATATACAAAAAAGAGAAATGTCGTTACCATGTACGATCGTGTGACACACGGTTGGTAAAAAGGGTAGGCTGCTCAGTCTTCATTACTTATGAAATCAAGGCATTATCAGATGTCCTAATTGGAGAACCAATCTTACTTGTTATAACACCAGGACAGTCGGTATATACAAAGTCTAAGCAGTTACCAGATCTGTGAGTAGCTACGCTTACTTGCTCACAGTTTGATTCAGAGGCAAAGTCGAAAGCTCTTTAGCCATAGTGATCAGTGGGAGAAACAAAATTTAACCGCTCCCTATTCTGGGTGTTGAAATCACCAACAAAAACAAAAGAGGCCTATCTATCATCTTGTATCTTAGCCATAATGGTAAGAAGACAATCAAAGATAAAATCATCCATGTCTGCATTCCGGTAGATCGAACACATGCCTGCCACAAACTTTTATTACCTGAATCTCATGATATCCACATTCATAGTAGGACTCATTAGTAGCCGGGCACTCAGTCCTAATATACATCGCCATTCCCCTAGCCCTAGGAACGCCATACCATTTCCAAATTATTGGCTTCTTGAAACCAGTAATAAGTAGCTAAGATGAGTGCGTCATATTTGAAACCGAAGTTTTTGAGCACAAAGGAATATCATACTGTCTTGAGGCAACTGTAAGGTCTTGAATATACAGTATGTATGCCGACCACGAATATTACAATACAGTAGACGACACTGAGGGAGTCTAGGACGAACTGGTTCAAGATTTCGATCAATGTCTCCAGACAGCATAAGTATTAATGGCAATAAAAAGATGCATCATACTTGAAAACTAAATGAACAATACTGATAACAAAAACAAAATGTACAGAAACAGAAATAAAGTGATTGATAAAAGCCATAGACTATAGACAAAAAGTCGGAAAAACTGGTCAACGTGGCCGAGCCGCTAAACTATGGAAGGCTAAATACCCTCCAGGATAGTCACTTTAATTGGACGAGGACAGTAAGGATGGTTTTAAATAGAAAACGAAACATAAGGAAAAGACAAACTCTTGATAAACCTCCAAGTATCCATTATGAAAACCGGAAGAAATCATAAAGAACTTTTAATTTCTCTGCTTACGGTCAACCCATCAATCAAAAGAGTTTCCATTTCCTTTGGACAATGAGCGAAAAGTATATGGTTTAAACGAAGGAGTGAACTGTAAAGTATATATATATATATATATATATATATATATATATATATATATATATATATATATATATATATATATATTTCATACATATATACATTGTCGCAAGACTTAAGAGAGAGCAAACGCAGCATGTCCTCTATGTAGAGCTATTGTCAATGTACAACTCAAATTACATAACAGGTGAACCAAACCCATGCCAAGGCAAAGCCTACTAGTGAGAGCCAACCTCCACCGCTTTAAGATTTCATTAATTAATGCATTATAATTGTTATAAAGATTTCCATTTGTTCCTATTCATTCTCTTCCTCCTACACTGTTTTGTAAGCCAGTTGTTTCCCCAATGTACATAGCGCATTAAGTTTTGGATCCTAATGAAAGTTAATAGCATATGTTCTTCGGCCTAATCACAGAGTCTTTTATTAATATAATATAACTGATCTTATTAAAGATAAATCGTTCCATAACAGAGAGAGGCAGATGCAAGCTAAATCTTCTATAAAAACAGATATAATGAGGACATGAAATCATGTTAAGTTCATCTATCATGATTATCCTCAATTAGTTGATCTTCCTCGTGAGAGGAAGCTTCAGGGAAAATGAAAGCTACGACATAAATCCCAATTTGCTTAAAGCAGAACTAGATGTGTTCAGGCCTCCACTCTTTCATGTTTATTTCGAACAATTGTATGAATGTTGTACTTATGTAAATACATTGCAAATAACTACAAATAAAAAAAAAATCATTATTGTATGAATGACAATTACTGTATGTCTGTACGTTTCAACAAAATAGACAAGGCTTTATTACTAAATTAGGTATGAAGTTATATAAATATTTTTAAGTAGAATTTATGATAACGAGAAGTTTTTGCAACGCCTACCTAGAATTCAACGAGACACTGAGATTATTAATTCAAAATATAGCCAAACCCATTTGTCAACAGAAGATATCGTGAAATGACATTTCATAATTATGTCAAAACGTTCATGATAACCTATATCACAGAGAACTTTTAGTGGAGGAAAAGCTAAAACTTTGCTTGAAAAATAATTTGAAATGCAGACAAGACGAAACAAAAGGTGTAAGAATTGAAAATAAAATTTCTGGCTATAGAGTACAGAGATTGATAAATCACGCAGTGATTACCGAAAAACATTAGGCTTCCTGATAGACAGAATAATTTAAAGGGCTTTCATACAGGTACTAGAAACAAATCACCTATTCTATTCCCAGAAATGCAAATAACACACTTGCTTCCCTCTCCATATATTAAGTAAACACGATTCTCTATAGGGCGTTTCAATGTTTCCAGGAATATATGCAAATTACTCAACGCTAGATATGTAAATCATGATATGAAATCATCAAAGACTATCTGTCAGTCAAATTTAATGACTCACTCTAGGCTATATTGTTAGTTTAACTCATAAATTTTCTTCCAAAGGTTATTTGAACTTACTTCGACACATTTCCCTTGAAGGCCAAAATTAAAATAATAATCAGAAACCTTTTTCCTGTTGCCTTTTCTGCTCTTGCTTTTAATGTTGGTTGCATAACGTCTGTTCCTCTTTATGTTTATATTCAATAAAGTATAAGTTGCTTGAAAGTGTATATCTTCAAATTTTACTTTATTCTATGTGCGCGTGCGTGGAGAGAGAGAGAGAGAGAGAGAGAGAGAGAGAGAGAGAGAGAGAGAGACGTTAAAATACATCTTGTAATCCAAGATTTTTTGGATTAATTGAAACTGAAATTTTTAATGGGATACGTGCATGAGCAAGGGCCAAGCAGAACTGAACAATTTTAAATTTGGAAACTCGTCAACGGGGCCAATTAGGGATTGGATGATATGGGTTATATCGTCTAATGGCCATTAATGCACTGAAACAAGTGTGAAAAAATGGTAAAATTACCGCTGTGTTAGGTAGAATATAACTAAAGGATTTAGTTATGGCAGATAATTCTGCTGTTGAAATAGATACATTACTTGATAACCTACAATATAAGAGCAAATATAAATAATATCTACAACCATCAATATATAATTCTACAAAATATTAATGTATTTGACCCTGTTCCAAATATTGTCTTCCCTTCCTGACCAATTATGGAATTTTCAATTACTGGTTTGTTGCGAATTGGTGGTTCTACAGTACTGAGTCAACTTAGGGCAACACATCTTAATTTTATGATTCTTGATTGACACACTGAAAACTGTTGCACTGAGCCACGTAGGAAAGGTATGGAGACTCTCGTACTCCCAAATTTGCGGGATCATATTGATTCAGAATATTTTCTTCTACAAAAGGAGTTGAACTCTTTAATATCCCTATACCTATCTTTGAAAATCTAAGTGGAGTTTATTAGAGCATCATATAAGGTCTCAACAGGTGATGCCTAGAAAGTCATAGAACAGATTCCAGGACAGCATTATATACAATGTCTCTTCAGGCTACGTTGTAAGTCCTAATGAGGAAATCTGGCAACTATAATCAAGTTTAGAGGGACAATAAGTCGTATGACCTAAAAGTTGATTTTTTATCAGCTCCTATCTACAACCTGTTGCGCCTGATAATCTACTACTTAAAACAGGTTGAGAGGTTTAATTATCTTGATTTTAAAAAAGTCAATATGACAAAACCAGGTTAACCTCCTGTTAACAATCATTCTCAGAAATTATGCATTATTCTCAAGTCACTTATACAATAAAGAGCAAGCCTTTGGCTGTATATATATACAGTATATATGTAAGTATATATATATATATATATATATATATATATATATATATATATATATATATATATATATATATATATATATATATATATATATATATATATATATATACACTTAACAATTACTTTAGTTATGATAGTTAATCTTGGCACGTTACTTTTATGAAGAGGTTGTTGATTATACCTTTATCAAATGTCACTACGCTTGTTTGCTTCTTTTAAAAGCAATATCCCAGGACAACCAGACTACCACTAGGAGCATCTCCAACCAACTCTTCCATACTTATAATATTCAAGCGAAGAGGACCACCCAACAAACACGAAACTAATTGAAACCGTCTGCACGAAAAGGAATACTTCTGTTATAACATGCTCACTGGCAGCAGGTTATCCTGATTTAAAAAGGACTCTATACTTCTTGTGTTGTGCAATTCCTCGTACGTGATAAACTAGTCTGACATTTAAGAATCCTTATGACTAATAGTGCAAAGTGAACTTTATGTATAGATGTAAATATTCTATTTTCAGTATTCATAAGTTTTATTTGTATCTAACTAAGATTATATATTATTCTTAGGGTTGTGTGGTAATAAATGTATTGATGGTCAGCGTTAGTGTTTCCTTCATTCACCCGTCTTCTTGCAACACACACACACACACACGCACACACACACACACACACACACACATATATATATATATATATATATATATATATATATATATATATATATATATATATATATATATATATATATATATAGATAGATAGATAGATAGATAGATAGATAGATAGATAGATCTTTTAGGTAACGCTCAGCTCTCCACGTCCCTCGAGTAGGGGAAGGAGTGATTATACCCTGGTGAGAGGAGGGGTTATGTGTGCGTGTGTGTGCATGTCTATAATTATTTAGTCATCATTTTTGACGGGTTATGTATACTAGAAAGGTACAATGGCATCATTAATCCTAAGGTATGGCGTAGTTTCCTAATGAATATTCATGGTTAATCAAACTAGCAGTTTTGGATGAATAAACTGGAAACCAGTGTTCATTACCCACTTTACTAACTGCATTAATTGATAATTGCAAATAATTGCAAGTAAATGTAGCATTATGGGATGTAAGATAAAGGGGAAAGTAACCTGATAACACTTACGCCATGACTGGTGGAGATTCAACAATGCTGTTAGTAACCAAAACAAAACAAATGAAATTGAGGACACTACCGTGTGAGATACTCTTTTCTAATCTATAAGTCCTTGGAAAGTTATTGTCATTTCTAACACTATAATATCTCTGATTTAGAAGGGAATTAATGAAATTAATCTCGTTACCCCTAATTTCCATTCCATGGAGCTGTTTAATAATACCAAACTACCATGCAGTATCACAAGCTTTTCAAGATAAAAGTATGCAAATTATTTGGCAACAGTCAGAAAATCCCCTTTGAATTTAAATTGATTTTCATAATATAAGATTTTTTTTTTTCTGTAGCCGAACTAAATGGAGGATAGCAATCCATTTTTCCTTGGATACCAAATAAATCAGAGGTTCTAAATCTTTTCAAAAGTTATACACGCACACATCGTTTGTGGTATTGGTTTGTACATAGTCAGATGAAATGGTGCTTAGAGAAGCTTTCTTGGTAGGGACAACAATGACAACTTTCCAGGAAGGAAAATAATGCCAGGTTCTGGAAGTTTTCTAAACATATGAACAATATATTCATCTCCCAATCAGGTAGTTGAATCCGTAGAATTTCAAGAGTCTAAACTTGCAGCAAATGTTTTTATGTTGAACAGACTGACGTATCTTTTTATAGTTTATATATGAAATATCTGTTTTAATATTGTTAATGTTTTTAAAACATTTGATTTCAATTATTCATTATTTCTTATATCGTTTATTTATTACCCCTTTTCCTTTCTTCACTGGGCTATTTTTTTGTTGTTGGAGCCCTTGGACTTATAGCATCTTGCTTTTCCAACTAGAGTTATAGCTTAGCTAGTAATAATGATAATACTAGGATGTTGAATCATGATCATAGAGCTTCTCTTAATTCCCTCTAAGAAATTTTGAAATTTTTTTCTTCACAAGACCGCGTCTCAAATGTAAGGAAATGGAGGAATTCCAATTATTATGAAAGTGTGTCAACTAGTTCTTGGAACATGATACCTCGAACAAAAATGTTTCAAAAGTGTCTTTACTGCTACATTTGACTTGTTAATAAATACATAATTGATTTTCAGAAAGATTGTTGGTGAAAGAACATACAGCATATACTACATCATATCCTTATTCTTTTGCAGATTAATCTTAGGGATTTTTGAATTTACGTATCAGTATAAAAAGTAAACTTTGGTTCATTCTTGACTTCACTAAGGTGAAGCATGTTGATAAATTAATTTGTCTATAGAATTTTCTTATTATTTCCCCCCACCCCAATCCCCCCCCAAAAAAAAAAAATCAGAATTTCTATCACACAATGAGCAGCTGCCTTAGGTCTTTGGAATACAATCATCATTAATATCCACCATTACAAAAGTAAATTAATCGTAAGTCTCTATACAGTTCCTGAAAGACTCAAGTTCAGAGAAAGATTGATACCTTCTCGATATTTAGCCCAATATGCGTTCCGTTTCTTCCATTTAATGGCAGAACAAGTAGGGATATTTCTAGCAAACATTAAGTGGAGAGAAAAATGGTGACTGCCATATAAAAACCACCAAAAAGCCAATTGAAGTCCAAGTAGGTGATAGAAGAATAAAAGAGAATTTATTGCTTCATCATCATGAAAAGTAAAATAAATGATCAGAATGATATCATCAGAGATTCTACCTTCTGCACCTAAAGAGTGAGTCGTGGGAATCAAAATCCCTGAGAAGTGAAAAAGTACGAGGAGGAAGTTTATTGACTAATGCTTGGATATCATTCACAGTAAAACAAGATCTAACTGGAAATGTTAATCTCACAGCTTATAGCCCAAATAGCTGCTGTTTGAAGATCGGTATTCAGAGCAATAATGGAATGTTGCACAGATTTAGCAAACTATTGCAATGCCATCATGACCTCTATTATCATCTTTAGGATTATTTCAGTAAGTATCTTAATTGAAACCAGATATATATATATATATATATATATATATATATATATCTGGTTTATTGAAGGCATGCACCTTGATTGTGATCATATTTTAGTAATTTTAGATCATCAGAACAAGTCCCGAGGCCTTTAGAGTTCCATTGGATGGTGTCAAACTTCAATGCCATTAGCATTTTCTATACACAGTCACTTTACTCGAGAACTGAAATGTGTTGGAGCTTTTGAGCCTAGAACTAGGGAGACTTGTAATCTAATGATCTTGAGAAAGATATACTTCTCCCACATGTCAGGCTTAAATTGGTGATAAGTTGATATAATTTCAATCTTTTAAGTTTTATTAAAAGAGTTTATAATGTTTGTATTTATTTCATAGGTAAATCATAACAATTGTAGCTTTGTTACTCAATGGAGAGTTATGCTGAGTGTTTGGAGAAAGATAATTCATGAGGATTGTCCTTGGCTGGTAAGGTTAGACTCCCAGGATTCCAATACTTCTTGACTAAGAGAAGCTGGACTCTGGCTATCAGACAGCTCCATATTCTAAGAAGGGAGAGCTAGAGATGGAAGTTCTAAATCAGAAGGGATAACGTGTTGAAACACCTTTTGGTACATTTTAGCCTTTAGGGAAGACACTCGCCTTGATACCTTATTAGTAAGCAATTCATTCTTTATAGGATCTTAAGAGTCTGTACACACATCCATATCAGCAGGAGAGCTTGTGTGGTCAGATTCTGCAAGTGGTGGAAGAACAATTGGTTGCAAAACTGGCACAGGATTATCATGGACTTCAGCAGGATGCTCATTATTGAAAGTCTTACTGATAAATGATTAACATATAGAATTAATAGGATGATTATTTTGTAGATGGTAAGGTACACCAGTAAGGGGTTATAGATAATAGAAGAATGAGTAGTTCTAGGTGTTCTCTTAGCCCTAAAAACTAAACGCCTTGCTTCACCAAGACTGATGAAACAGTCTTAATCATTGTTTGCTACCCTTTTTTTTCAGATGGATATTAAGGGCACCTTTGCAATGAAAAAAATATTTATTAGCAGAGTCCTCATTAAAATACAGGCAGAACTTCAGTAAATTCAAGTAAGGAATGCAATGAACATGATAGCTCAATAACATGTTAGGTGTTAATCGGTTTCCTTACTTTAAAGACATACCTAGAACATATACCCATGATATCACATTCCTCAATTTTGTATCAGCCTGCTTGCACAATACAACTTTGCAAATTAAAAGATTCACATATGAAGAAGCAGAAAATGTATTTCCAACATCAGTATTCCTAAATTTGATTGGCACAGGAACTTAGAAATCAAAAGTTGCCTTAATTATGATACCATTTCCCATATCTCTTTTCATATTGCTCTTTGGACAGGCTCATGCCTTTCCATGGACCTGCTGGCAGGGCGAGAGGAAGTTTTCTCTGCTAGATTTACAATTTACAACATGTCAAAGTAACTTAGGATCACATTTCTTAGTATTCTTATAACATATGTCCTTAAACATATCAGGTACATAATATGAGTCATCATCATTTAGATTGTTTAGATTAAACACCTGAGCATGGTAGACTGAATCTAAAACAACCTTACCATCAATACCAGCCTGAGTTTTAGCAGCTAAAACTAGCAATATAACATTCATAAGAAAACAGTCTTCCAAAGACGGAATTTTATTCTTTTCGCCTGACCACATTGTTTTGGGTGTTGATGTGGTCTCAAAATTAACTTTCTCACTCAAATTAAAGCACTGTCTCTATTAGACAGTGGCATCATCTTGGATACAGACACAGAAATAACTAAGGCTAAAGGGTGAGGTTGTAATGTATCTATGTTGGATCCTTACTTATCAGATGATTCATTTGCTTTGCATAGGTTACAAACATGCAGTGTTAGGACATCCTTTTCAAAAGTTCCATGAGTAACTTGAGTGTTCAGGGGACTGTCTATCCTTTTGAGATATATTAAACACATAGGTTCTGATTAAACATCTAAAAACGAGACCAAATATTTTTTAAGATCCTTCCTCCACCAATGATAGGAGTAAAAGAGGGCTCTCAAATTATCCACTGCTTACCCTACCACACAGGGATGATACCAATATGATTAG
>NC_090725.1:208399852-208409852 GCF_036898095.1 Palaemon carinicauda | reverse complement strand
TGTGTGAATGCGGTGTGCGTAGGGTGCGTGCGCGCGTGTGTGTACCTATGTTTCCGAAACAATTATCGAACTTTCGGGTACCTACATTATTTACAAATATAATTACTTGAGTGTCAAGTATATTTTTGTTCATATGAATATTTTATATACATCTTGTTTGTCAATCTTAATTAACAAATTACTTCACACCGTAAATTAGCTTATCATTCAGTTAGAACAAGTATAGTTTGAAATAACATTAGTTGCTTGCGTTTATCTACGTTATTTTGATGTGACTCGAGTATGGGTTTAAACACACACCTGGGATAATTTCAATTTTGAATATTTATATAAAGTCTACAGCAAACTAAAGTTTTTCTTTAATAGGTATTTATTACTTTTAATTCCTCTTCTTGCCTCATGTCTAGTACATTTTTACGTTTAATTAATATGAAAAGATAATAGTCCTATTATTCTAGAATTAAGTCACAATACGCTGATTTCATTGACAGAGTAGCTCATTTTAATATACAATTACCGTTACTGTGAGACGATTTGCCATTCTTCATGGTTAAGTAAACAAAATTCACTTCATTTCCATGGCAAATTTAAAGATAATTTTACCTTCTAATAAATGATGTACAGAAGTGACTGACCCTTTCACTATCACTTGTATTTTGTGCTAACTGTCGCATCTAGGCCGAGTAGCCACCAGCTGTGCTTCACCAAGTAAGACTGTAGCCAGTGAAGTTTATAAAGCGGCCTTTCATGCGAGAGAATAGCAGTCACTGTTGATGAAATATCATGATGGTTGGGCAATTAACTCCACCTAGTTAATATAAGTCAGAGATGGAAAATAACATTTATACAAAAGAAATACTTTTAATATCCAAAAAAATATTTCGTATAGAGCAGCTTGGCATCTTAGGGACGTCCGGTACACTTGTGCTTCACAAGTGTCAGTCTAAGGGCCAACATAGCGCTAAACTAAGTCGGACGGGAAAACCGACTTACAGAGATTGAAGTTACTCTTAATGATCTAATAAAAGTATAATTTAATATTTTCGTATCCCTAATAATGTGTTTAGGGTGAGTCATCAAATCTACATTGAATTTGAATACCTAGAAATTATTCAAGTAAATTAATGTCACGCCGATGCTAATTAGCGAAATCTCTCTCCCCTTTTCTTCCCAGACCGTCTTCTGTAAATGACATTTCTATTTATTACGGTAATTCAAGAATAAATGGACAATGAATTTAGCACGTGTATTTTCGTAATCGAACGAGTTAAAATAGCATTAATACCATCAAATATATTTACGAATCCCATTTTTCTAGAATTAACAACAAAGCACATCTATGCCTGCAAGCGTTTGGGATTTACTTAGGATACATTTCTTACGAAATTAAAAGCATTCATACTATGAAAAAGATATGAGGTACGTAGACAGTGATGTAAAGATTAACATGCCAGTTTCATCGTTCGGATGAATCACGATTTAAGGCATATATACTTTCCTGTGAAAAAGAGTCTTTAATTGATAACCTTGCCTCTCATGCAAGCGAGATTAATTGGCCTTCTCTTTTATTAAGGACAAGATCATCGCGAGAAAATGTCTTCCATTTTCACAAGGCCAATACTTCGCATTTTCATTACAATCCTTTCGTAGGTTAAAAGAAACCTTGTTATAACAACTTATACATCTCGCTATCTTACGTTCTTTCAAATCAAATCTATCGAATTTTCTTTACGTTCAACAAACGTTGTTATCAGGACAAATATATGAAACCTAACCAAAAGGAAAATTAGTATTAACTAGAACGGGCACTCCATAGAGCGCATACCTACACCTACATCTTGTTGTATATTTCAAGATAGGCAATTGAATTAAGTACATTTTGGCACTAGTTTCATGCAAATCGGATAGAAATAGACCATGATATCGGGAAAAGACTTTTTTTACCTTTTCCTCACCTTGACCTTCACTTTTGATCCAATCACTCGCAAAATCTAATAAAATTGTCCTTGGATTAGGACCATTCGTCCCACCAAATTTCATGAGATTCGATCGCACAGTTTTTGAGTTATACTAATCACAAAGACACAGACAGACTGGCAAATAAATAAATACACAAACAATGGTAATGACATCACTTATATCATGTTGTATATCATAATATAAGTAATTGGATTATGCATATTTTGGCACTAGTTTCATGCAAATCAGATAAAAATTGACATTTTATAGCAGAAAGAAATCTTTTACTTTTTCATGACCTTGACCTTTTGACCCAGTCACTTCCAAAATCTAATCATATTGTCCCGACAAACTTCACGAGATCAAATAGTTTTTGAGTTTAGTGATTCATTTTTTACCTTATTGTGACCTTGGCCTTGACTTTTGTTGACCCAATCACTCCCAAAATCTAATCATATTGTCCTTGGATTATGGCCAATCATCCCACTAAATTTCATGAGATTCGGTCAAATAGTTTTTGAGTTATGCGAATTACAAACACACAGACAGACAACGCCTATAAAAGCATAACCTTCGCCGCAACGAAGTTGGCGAAGGTAATAATAATGAACATTTGTTATTGCAGTTTCTATAACTTATCCATTTTTCTAAAGACTCACAGAAGAGGTAATTAAACCTTGTCGGTGCCAGCAGTAAAATTTGGATTTTTTTCTCATTTCTGACAGAATCATCACACGATGTTCTTCATAAACGAACGTCATTATCATAATGCTCATCATCTTGAAAATAATTTAGCAAGTTTCTTTTCTTTTATTTACCATAAAAACAAAAGCTGTCAAAAGCAAGACCATTTTTCAAGATTAAAATGACGGGGCGAAGCTTAAAAGGGGAGATGAGCGCGGATTAATTTCGTATTTACATTCTCTGTAAATCCCTGCAGGTAACTTTCTTACACTAAAGGGTGGAAAAGAGGATTTCTAGCCATTAATAATAATAATAATAATAATAATAATAATAATCATAATAATAATAATAATAATAGTTTACCCAGCTGTGTCGATGGATGGAAATTGCCATATCACCGTCATTTCAGTAACAAAAATGTAACTGAAGTAAAGAAAATGTATACTGTAATATAATCACACATAAATTACCGAGAGAGAGAGAGAGAGAGAGAGAGAGAGAGAGAGAGAGAGAGAGAGAGAGAGAGAATAAAAGATAGATAGATATATACTGTTGATCGACAGGCAGACGTAAAGCCAGAAATGCAATATCGGTGCAGTGGGATCTTTTGGCTTATCGAGCAATCTTCGTATTCTCAGGAATCAGGACGACGGATTTAGAAAATTAAGCATCATTGCAACGTCTTCACAACACCTCTCTCTCTCTCTCTCTCTCTCTCTCTCTCTCTCTCTCTCTCTCTCTCTCTCGCTTTGTTTTTCTCTCCGTTTCAAGTATGTTTCTCTCTAAGCTTATCATTTATCCCTACTTCTGTCTCTTTTTCCACATGCCTCTCAACGACTATCAAATTCGTTTTGTTTTGTGTGTGATTTCCTTGTATATATGAGTTCCTTCCAACATATACAACCTTGTGTATTCTAACAGATTACGTTTACATAACGTGTTTAAAAGGATTTATATTCTATACTTTGTCTAAGTTGATGATGATGTCTTGCATTTCATATCTGGAAATCTCGCTCGTAGCCAGCAAAAGGTGGGTGATGTAATTAAGTCCTTTTTAAACAAAATCCTAAAGATAAATCCTTATACTTTGAAGAAAACGAATGAAAAATAACGTTATAGAACTACCTTTAGAAAAGTAGAAATGGGAAGGCCTTTACAATGAAAGGGTCTGGGAGAGTTAGGGATCCAAGGAGATATTTGGAAGAATAAAAGACCACACGAAGACAATGCAATTTTGGAAGGAAAAAAACACTACATATATTGCCTATAATAATAATAGCTCATGTGACAACTAACAAGTCCAGTGATTCGAGGTTACAAAAGCCAATAAAATAATACGCCTAATCCGTACCAATCTGTGCATCAGCCACGGACAAGGAATCATGACATTTATATAGCAATATTGATTCTCATAGTACAAAATTGGTCGATGAAATCATCCAAAATAAACATCCGGAGAAATAGGAAGAGCGAAATCCAACCCAATATCCACAGCTCGAAGAAACCTAAACGTGTTGGTGTCGGAAAGTTTATGATCTTTAGTATCTGTATAAATTCATAATTATGAGTACTCGCAAACATAGAAGTGTAAAGCGTAACCAGTATGTTGAAACTCTCGAGGAACTGACACCTGGTGCAAAAATTACTTTGATAAAAAAACGAAGTTATGTAGGTTATTCCGACGAAATGAGTTCACGCTTTATTCAAAAAATGATATTTGAATTTTTTTTTAAGGTTAATGATAGTGTAAACGTGAACATATATACTAGAATGCGATATCCCCTTTGCACTTGAACAATTTACAAAGGGAAGATCATGCGTAGAATTTTCTAATTATGAATAGAAACTTCCAAATTTTAAATAACAATTAAAGTAATTATTAAGAGTATATTCAACTTGAGCAATTAGCCTTCGCTTGTTCTCTGTTAGTAAGAAGCTAAGATAATGTGAACAAATTAGTAAGCAGAAAGACACGACAGGGATGTCAGAACTACAGAGAATACAAACATTCGAAACCAAATTTTATTGTAACCATAAATATAGGCAATATCCTAAAAAAATAGTTATAACATTCGTGTGCTAACTCGCCCAGAAAAACTGCTTACGTAAAAAGGAAACTAATGGAAATCGGGAATGTCAATAGCTAAATATTTTTTCGTGCCTCTTTATTGAAACAGGAAATATATTGGACAATATATAAGGGGAACTGATATATCATGATAGCGTCGCTTGGCTTGAATTCTTCCACAGATGAAAAAAAAATTCCGGAGATCCCATATTATAATTTAACTATATGTGATGTTCGCCAGTATTATGGAAATTGCATCTAGGTCAAAAATATCTCACGATTATTTTGCTATATGTAATGGAATTTAAATTCTCTCTTTTGAATTTTGGCTACATTTACTATTAGTCAAAACTATGGTAGAGCCTTGCAAGTATTGTATTTGGCTGTTGCTTTAACATTTTTATCTTTATAAAATAAAACTGTTGCTTTAAGAAACTTGAAGGATGATCTTTATTCAAACCTAGGTCTGTAATTTACTTCTTTATTCAAACCTAGGTCTGTAATTTTCAGAATAAGAACAGCCTTTTGATAATCTTGAGAAATTGCTTTACTTCTGTATTCAAACCTAGGTCTGTAATTTTCAGAATTAGAACAGCCTTTTGATAATCTAATGAAATTGCTTTACTTCTTTATTCAAACCTTGGTATGTGACTTTCAGAATTTGAACAGCCTGTTGATAATCTTGAGAAATTGCTTTACTTCTGTATTCAAACTTAGGTCTGTAATTTTCAGAATTGGAACAGCCTTTTGATAATCTAAAGGAATTACTTTACTTCTTTATTCAAACCTAGGTCTGCAATTTTCAGAATTTGAACAGCCTTTTGATAATCTTGAGAAATTACTTTACTTCTCTATTCAAACCTAGGTCTGTAATTTTCAGCATTAGAACAGCCTTTTGAAAAGTTTAAGAAGTTTAGTGACCTAATTAGTGAAACGTAGGTTTTTGTAATCTTCAGCATTAGAACAGACGTTTGATGATTTTAGGAAATTTACTTACTTCACTAGTCAAACCTAGGTTTTTGTAATCTTTAACACCATAACAGCCTTTGGTAATCTTAAGCAACTTACTTATTTTAGATTTGAAACCTATGTCTTTGTAATTTTCAGCATTATAACAGTCTTTTGATAATTCAAGAACTTTACTTAATACATTATTGGAACCTAGGTCTTTGTAAATTACAGCATCATAACAGCCTTTTGATAATCTTAAGTTACAACCAACAATCCAATGGCAAAAACTCAGCCCCAAGATAGGAAAGTCACCATTCATAAATAGTGTTGTAAAATGATGAACTTCTAGAACTCTGTCTTTTAGCTTATAGGAATTAACACTGAAACAAGTACCAACCTCTAACTCACTCTATGAAAGACCTTTGATAAAGGATATAGAACACAGAGAAGAATGCGATGGAAATTTAAATTGGGCAAAATAAAAAATGAATTTTCGTGACAAAAATGACTCCTTGGACTAGCTGTGATTACTACTGTGTTAATCTACATTGATCAGGAGACCAGTATATTTTATATCATTATTATCATAAGAAAAGCTTTATGCTGGGATCACAATTGAGTGATATAGCCATGGCAATGTGGTGAGATGTTGATTTTAGCCAAATTTTGATCGTATCGCCACACATCCCCATTCATCCCGGGTGTGTTTTGCACCAAATCCCACGAACCGAGATGAGCGTCTTCACGTGTGGGACACATCCCGAGTTACCACACGCCGTCGCAACACTGGCGGACAGAATGAAACCTGCTCTGTTTTTTGTCTAGTGTGCGATAAGGGTCTGGCACCTGTGATACAACGAGTGCAAGGAGATAACGCATCGCATTATCCGTGTTCTGTTTCGCTGTTATTACTAACCTCATCGCCTCTCAAAACTATATATGCAATATATCTCCCTATGGGAGACGTGGCAACATGCATCACCGCGCATGCGTCCAGCGCTGGTATGTTAAGTAAGAGAGAGAGAGAGAGAGAGAGAGAGAGAGAGAGAGAGAGAGAGAGAGTTTACCTTATGGAGAGACTAAAGTGAAAAGTAAAAGTACACCATGGCTGGTTGCCCCCTATGTGGATTTTCGAGGGGAGACGGAAAAAAGTAGATCAGATGTGGCTATAATAGGTGATACCACAAGATGTGTTCATAGAAGACCTAGAAAACTTGAAATGGATTTGTCCACGCTGTGTAGATGAAGCCATTATGGCCAAGGCAACTATATTGAAAATGGAGGCGGAATTGAAAATGAAAGACCTTTATATAAACGGCCATGAAGAGAAAATATCTGAACTAGAACACCGAATTCCAGAACTCACTGCGGACGCACAAATTCCACCCAGACCACTGAATGTTGATAATCTAGCGATTAATATGGAATCAATTAAGTTAACACCTCAAACACTGATGGATCCAAAATAAAAGAAAATGACATATGCTGACAAAGTTAAGGAACAAATCTAGTAATTAAATCGACATAAGCATAAACTAAAATTACATAAGGTAGGATATGCACTTTAAAGACATTCCAATTCTCAATTCAAGGTCAGTTTCAAATGAAAATGTAAACTTTGCTGACGAAAAGATCAGAGAGGAAGCAGCAAACAAGATTTAAACCATAGTTGCCGACATAGAGACGAGAAAAATTGGAAAACTAAAAGCTAAAATAAGGATTTGCAATGTAAACAATGATGAAGACGAAACAGTAAATGCTTTGATTCAAAGAAATCGTTGCCTGGACCACATCCCAAAAAATAGAAGAAAAGATAAATCTGGTATTCAAAAAAAGTGCTGCAGGGGGCACTATCCACTACTTGTGGAAATGTGATCATGAAGTTCGGAAGGCTATTCGTGATAATGGTAATAAAGTTATGTTACGATGGGGTACTTACAAGATACGTGATAGGTACCATGTGATCACCTGCTACTACTGTCAGAGGTATGGACATTTTGAGAAAGATTGCAAGTTTAAGACTGATGATAAAGTCTGCGTGAAATGTTCAGAAAAAAATAACGCTCCAACAAAGAATGTAATTAGCAAGCGTTATAATGTACAAACTGCACAAAATTATAAAACAAATCAAATGATCACACAGTGAATTCAATAAACTGTAAAGCTTATGATTTGGAATTGAAAAGACTTGCAGAAAATACTGATCATGGATACTAAGGATGGCATAAACTGTGGCTATGTAAATATACAATAGGTTGGTAATAAAACTACTCAAATTTGAGAATTGATAAATGGGAAATATTTGAACATACTAACATTATCCGAAACATGGTTAAATAACTTTGACAAGGTTAAGATCGCTGAAATGACCCCCTACACACACGCTTTCTTTCGAGAGAGGGCAGGTCTTGTGGGGGGTCAGGCTCTTCATTCATAAGAGTTACTCAAATCTCAAGATGTTAAAAAGAACTAGTGTAACAAGCTTTGCATCTCTAGAAATAAACTTTATGCACAAAAACAATAAGATATCCATTGTAACAGTTTACAAACCTCCGAGAACAAGTACTAATATCTTCTTTCAAGAATTCAGTGTACTTATTGAGATGACTATCATAGAGAAAAAAGAATTAGTTATTTGTGGAGACTTCAATATTTAAATGGATGACCCATCAAACCTTGATGCTTCAGCATTCAGTGAGTTATTGGAATCATATCAATTGATAAATAACGTTGACTTGGCAACTACTTTGACTAGGCATACGTTGGACCTAGTTTTAAATGATGACATGAATAACCATGTATCTGATACAAATGTAGAAGAGAAGTGCACTATATATCTCTCCAGTGACCAAACTTATTACGTTTAGACTACCTCTACAGAAACACGCAGTGACAAAGAAGGTAAACTTTAGACATAAATCAAACTTCTCTCCTTTTGGACTTATTGAAGAAGTTACAAAGAAAATAAATGATGCTATCAGGATTCCCTGTGATCATGATAACCAAACTTTGTTGGGCGCTACGTGTGTTGACTGCCTTATGAGTAAAAGTGAATATGATGGCATGTGTCCATAGATGGAAAAGATTACACTTGTTAAAGACTGATCTCCTTGGTTTGATAGAGAGACTTTAGAGAAAAATAGGGAAAATATGTAAAGAAAGAAAGTGAAATCGGTTAAAAACTGAAAGTATATTGGTAGAATACAAAACTGCAATGTGCCAATATGATTACCTTCTAAAAAGGAAAAAAAAAGTGAATACTATAAGAGAAAGATCCGCGAAGCAGCAACAGACATAAATAAGTTATATCGTCTCCTAAATGGTATAATGGGAAATGTAAATGAAAAAAAAGGCTACTAGAGTTGTTCAGTGACCAAAAGCTAGCAAATAATTTTCTAGGATTCTTTAGAAACAAAATAGAAAATATAACTAGGTCATTTGCAAATATTCATCATCAGATTAAGGCTACACCAGATACACATAAAATTAACGAAACTTAATAATGTAACACAAGACGATGTCACCAGTATTATCAAGAGAGCAAAGAAAACAAACTGTGCGGTCGATCTAATGCCAATATCTGAAGTAACTGGAGAAAGAAACTTTTCTAGTCCAACTGATATAATCACGAGAAGAGGAAATATAAGAAGCATCGATGAGTGTAAGTTTCCCAAATCTGAGAAAATAGCTATAGTCACACCGGTTCTGGAAAGTGCTCTAGATTATTATTATTATTACTAGGCTATAGTCTATTTCTTTTAGCGATGCAGGTTTGCACCGACTCGCAGCGGTGCCCTTTTAGCTCCGAAAAGTTTCCTGGTCGCTGATTGGTTAGAATTATCTTGTCCAACCAATCAGCGATCAGGAAACTTTTCGGAGCTAAAAGGGCACCGTTGCGAGTCGGTGCAAATCTGCCTCGCTAAAAGAAATGGACTATAGCTAAGCTACAGCCCTAGTTGGAAAAGCAAGATACTATAAGCCCAAGGACTCCATCAGGGAAAAATAGTCCAGTGAGGAAAGGAAATAAGGAAATATATAAAAGATATGATAAATAATGAATAATTAAAATATGTTTTAAAAACAGTAACAATATTAAAACAGATATTTCATATATAAACTATAAAAAGAATCATGTCAGCCTGTTCAACATAAAAATATTTAATGCAAGTTTGAAATCATGAAAGATTTACCAATTCAACTACCAGATTAGGAAGATCATTCCACAACTTGGTCACAGCTGGAATAAAACTTCTAGAATATTGTGTCGTACTGAGCCTCATAACTATTAGAAATAACTGCATGCCTAGTATTACGACAGGATGGAACTGACTGGGGAGA
>NC_090725.1:208389852-208394852 GCF_036898095.1 Palaemon carinicauda | reverse complement strand
TCCTTACCTTTTGCTAAATATTTCTCGCATATCTGCCTAACTGTAAAAATCTGATTCATACAACCCCTACCTCTTTTAAAACCACCCTGTACTTCCAAGATTGCATTCTCTGTTTTATCCTTAATCCTATTAATCATTACTCTACCAACTACACTCAACAAACTAATACTCATGCACATCTCCCTTACCCTTATATAGTGGTACAATACATGCACAAACCCAATCTGCTGGTACCATTGACAACACAAAACACATATTAAACAATCTCACCAACCATTCAAGTACAGTCACACCCCCTTCCTTCAATATCTCAGCTTTCACACCATCCATACCAGATGCTTTTCCTACTCTCGTTTCATCTAGTGCTCTCCTCACTTCCTCTATTGTAATCTCTCTCTCATTCTCATCTCCCATCACTGGCACCTTAACACCTGGAACAGCAATTATATCTGCCTCCCTATTATCCTCAACATTCAGCAAACTTTCAAAATATTCCGCCCACCTTTTCCTTGCCTCCTCTCCTTTTAACAACCTTCCATTTCCATCTTTCACTGTCTCCTCAATTCTTGCGCCAGCCTTCCTTACTCTCTTCACTTCTTTCCAAAACTTCTTCTTATTCTCTTCATATGACTGACCCAATCCCTGACCCCACCTCAGGTCAGCTGCCTTCTTTGCCTCACGTACCTTGCGCTTTACTTCCACATTTTTCTCTCTATATTTTTCATACTTCTCTATACTATTACTCTGCAGAAATTCTTCAAAAGCCCTCTTTTTCTCTTCCACTTTTACCTTCACTCCTTCATTCCACCATTCACTGCCCTTCCTCATGCTGCCTCCAACAACCTTCTTGCCACATACATCACTTGCAATCCCAACAAAATTTTCTTTTGCCAACTTCCACTCCTCCTCTCAATTACCAGTTTCTCTTACTCTCACCTTGTCATATGCCATTTTCAACCTTTCCTGATATTTACTTTTTACCCCCGGTTTTATTAGCTCTTCAACCCTCACTAGCTCCCTTTTACATCCACCTACTCTATTTCCCCACTCTTTTGCTACAACTAATTTTCCTTCCACCAAAAAATGATCAGACATACCGTTAGCCATACCCCTAAACATGTGCACGTCTTTCAATCTTCCAAACATTCTTTTAGTTATCAACACATAATCCATCAATGCCCTTTCTACTACTCTTCCATTTGCCACTCTTACCCATGTATACTTATTTTTATCTTTCTTTTTAAAAAAGCTAGCACTTATTACCATCTCTTGTTCAACACACATATCTACCAGTCTCTCACCACTCTCATTTTCACCTGGTACGCCATACTTCCCAATGACACCTTCTACCTCTCCAGCGCCCACTCTAGCATATGTATGTGATATATATATATATATATATATATATATATATATATATATATATTTATATATGTCTATCGATCGATCTATCTATCTATCTATATATATATATATATATATATATATATATATATATATATATATATATATATATATGTATATATTATGACTAGCAAATTCCATGAATTCCCAAGCTCCCAAACTCACCTGCTATATGTTACATAATCTGATGCACAAGAGAATACCTCCGAGCTCTGAGAATAATAGGCAACTCCGAGACGTCAATATATATGAACACTGAATATCTAAAGGTCTCTTTAAGTTACACCCAAAACAGAACTGGGTGATTATTTTACTTTTAACGGGAACTATTCTAAAACCAACCTCTTACCTCGGTTCTAAGTCAGGGGGGTACGAGCAAGTCACTAGATTAATTATTAGTGAATGAAATAATGCACACTTTACAAAAATATATACAATCTATAACAAATAACAATTCAAAAAGTAATACCAAAAATAAATCACTCAAAATTTAAATCCGAACTAGACTTTAGACTTAAGACAAAAAGACACTTCAAGAATTATTTACAATCACTTGTTTCACTAGAATTTAATTTATGAAAATTTTTAATTTTGACAATTAATGAAAAAGTTAACACTTTAACACTATAGAAATAAACATTGATTACACTTTCATATACGTAACTGTTACTCTTACGTCCTTTGGGCTTACCGAATGGTTAAGCAACAATAAATGCACTTCACTTTTTATCCTAATCAAACAGGGCCAGTCACAAAAGCAGATTAATTTTTACAATATAAACAGTGCATACAACTACACTGCACTTCTTTCAACTTACACCACAAAAATTCCAATCTTTAAACAAACACTATACACTTTTAAGAGAAAACACTATGCACGTTTGAGAGGAAATACGTAGTGGCTGGATTGATGTTGGCTCTTTCGGAAGGTTAGGCTGGATCTCTCTCCTAAGAATGGGTAGGCCCTATATATATATATATATATATATATATATATATATATATATATATATATATATATCAGCCTAATTAATTCTGGAATTTTCCATCTCACCATTCTCCAAGCATGGGGCCGGGTGCGGGTGGGCCATCGCGACGTCAATGTTGCCAACTTAGGCCTACCAGTTTTAAAGTATGGTTCTATCGTCGCCTGACGAGGCAACTAGCTAACTCCGCCCACCTCCTCTCGTAATATTAAAAAAAAGAATAGGTTTAGTGGAAAACCTTCATGCAACTTCCAACCATGTGGAAACAGGATGCACTCTCTAGTGTTTATACCTTGTGTGTGTCATACATACCTTTTAACAACTTACATAAGACTTCGTAACAAAACTACATGAAATAAAAATTCAATTCTTTACAGTGACGTAAATTTACACATACGGAACTGAATGAAAATATAAATAAATGAATGACGATAGCCTTATGTAATTTACATACATTTACTTAATCCTATATGAGTGGAATTTACCTGTACATCTCTGTTAGACCAACTCCCCCCAAAGAAAATTATTTATTGCAGGCCTGAATCCACGAATTCAGACCGAGATATATAATCTACAACCACGTTCTCTTAACCGGATATATGCTTTACATTAATACAATATGGTTGCAAACATAATGAACATCTAGTTAACCTTTGATTATTATTCTTCATTTTATTGACAAAAGTTGAAGGAATGTGATCTGATTAAACTCTAATTTCTTCATTCTGTAGTCTCTTTACTTAAACTTCAAACTTCTTTATCTCTGTGATTAGCGCTAATAGTTCTTCACCTTCGACGACATAAAACGGACGAGGTGAAGAATTCCTTCCTTGCCTTCTTGCAATAGGACAGTGCAAATCCCATTGTCTGACACATCCACTTGGATAAGGAATTTCTTGTTGAAATCTGGTGCTTGCAGTATCGGTTTCAAATTCAATGTGGCCTTTATCTTATCAAAGGATTCCTCTTCCTGTTCCTTGTTTAAATGAGTTATTTCTCTTCTAAGTTCCTAATGACGGACGAATTATTCACTTTACTTACAGCCCCAACCTCATACCCGATGTTAACTTCCATTGATGGAATGGTTTGTGGCTTTGTACGATACATACCTGTGAAGCTTATGTCTCGTTATCGCTTAAGTATGGTCTCAATAAGTTAACGTGTACCTTCCTTTTACATTTCCTTCCTGGTGTTTCAATAACATAGGTCTGGTCACTGATCTTCTCCAAATCCGGAATGGTCCTTGGAACATGTTGGTGAGAGCGAATTTCCTTATCTGTATGTAAACCAACACCTGTTGTCCTACCGCAAACTGTCTGTTCTTATTTTTCATACCAAACCTTTTCTTCATTTTTCCTTGGCTCGTTTTCAGGTTTTCGAGGGAAAATTTTCTTATCTCGCAGATTCTTTTCCTCAAGTTCATGACATATTTTCCGTCTGTTTCCTCTTGATCTTTCTATTTTTCTGCCAACATTTTAATAATTTCATTCGGGCTACATCCCATGCTTTCTTGATAAGCACTGCTTACCTCAAATAACATTAAAGGTAGTCAGATGCCCCATTCATTTCCTGTTTTGTTTGCAATACTTTGTTAACATACTCTTTAGGGTTTGATGAAATCTCTCTAACGTACTTTGGATATCCGGGTGATAGGCAGTAGACAGTTGTTGTCTCACATCCAATAGTTTCTATCCTGTCCTGAAACAATCTTGACGTGAAATTTGTTACTCGGTCACTCTGAATGAGTAAAAAAGTCCAGTAACTTTTCGGTGATTACTTTGGCACTGATGTTCCTGATGGGTATGGCTTATGAGTATCTTGTCACTGGACACATCAAAGTTAGTATATATTTGTGGCCTTTCTTCATAATGGTCCCACAATGTCGGTCATTACCTTGCTGAAGGGTTCTCCTCCTGCTTCAATCGGGTGTAAAGGAGCCTTCATAATGTACTAGTTAGGCTTTCCAGCTATTTGGAAAATGTGTCATGCATGGCAAAACTGGGTCATATCCTTATGCATGCCAGGCCAGAAAAAGTATCTCATAATCTTCTCCATCGTCTTTCGTATTCCCATGTTTCCCGTTAAATGTGTTACGACAATCACCTCTCTTCTCAGCGGTGCGGGAATCAAAATCTGATGGTATATGTCCCATTCGACATTCCCAGGGATATCGGCAGGTCTATACTTCCTCATAAGCAATCAATCCTTGGGGGTAATAACAGTTGCAGTCCTTTCACCCTTTTCCAACTCACTTGTCCTACTTCTAATGCTGACTTTTCTATTTCTTACTAAGTCCATTGTTTCCTTGTCTTCCTGTTCATTTGTGTGTCACTCTCTTCTTTCTGGGTCTCTCGGGAACTCTCCTCTTGCATACCCTCATGGGAAACCCTTTCTCCCATAAATAAATCCTCCAAGTTCATCGTTCCTTTAGTTTCAGTCTTCTTCTGCAGCCACTTTCTTTGTCATACGCCTAGTCGTCACACAACCAGGAAACAAATACAGGTAGTCATTCTCAAGTTCAGTCGTAGGGTTATACTTGAGGGGTTTCTCCGTTACAATGGGACAAGGCACAAATGGCACTCCACTAACTTCCTTTCCCAGTAGGACTTC
>NC_090725.1:208359852-208384852 GCF_036898095.1 Palaemon carinicauda | reverse complement strand
GTTGTCGGTGAATTGTTGTCGATGAATTTGCCTACTATGAGATTCAGGGCCCCTGTAACACGGTTTTTTCGCAATAACTTTTTTTCTATGAATTTCATAAATATAACGCTTATTCAGAATGCACATTATATCTACACATAAATTTTGACTATATTCTGCATTACGTATGTTGAATAAATTTGGTACTTTATTAAGTAAAAGTGACGATTTTTGAAGACGGGCCAACTTACTCAGAGAAAAGGTTTCGAACGCACTCGTTACGTAACTTATGACGGCATTTCTTCTCTCTTTCTCTATCGATGATTGGTTATACGTAACGAAGGCTATACCTCTGCCAACAATAACACAAAAGTGTAAATAAAAGCAAAGCAGTACACCTTTATGAACTCTGAAACCTCTCCACTGAGAATTGTCATAATGAACAAACGAACAAAATATGTTAATAAATACAAAAACACTTCGATTATTTGTCTAACTCCCAAAATAAGTTTCCTAAGAAATTACAGTCTACTTTATAGGTCACAATCAGATTGACAAAGTGTATGGAATAGTTGGTAATTTTCAAAAACGTAGTAGACCAGCTTGATTTGATAACTGCTATATCCAATGTCAAGCAATTTTTATTCATTGTCTATCTACCTACCTATTTACTGTGAAAAAAAGATAGCCGGTACCGTATTTTCGCTTTAAACCTTCACCAATAATTTTCGTCAGAATGATGACTTCATGAGACTCCACCCACTTTGGCCTCGTTATGAATCAGGATAACACTGAAGGCTATCATGGGCATTGTTGGATCAGAAAATTCAAATTCTGGCTATAAAAACTCATTTCTCGAGTAGTTGTAAGAAGTGCTAAATGATCCTCAATGATCCCAGCAGTTGGCCTAAACGTTTAATTCATGCATACTACTGTTGCGGCAGTACTGCTACAGTAGTATTACTACGCCAGCACTGATACCCCACCCACATCTATGTATTGTTCCGCCATTCATAAAGTCTTTGTCATGTTTTTCACTGTGCAATAAGCCATGGCCTCGTCAGAAATTAAGTTTAACATTAGATGATAGGTGACAAATTATGGCAACTGGGTATGTTATTGCCGACGTTGAAGCTAAAGATAAAGTATGGTATCATTCCTTCATTGCATTATCATCTTTACTACTATTTGTTTTGCTACATGTAGTAATTATTTTAAAGGATAAATGAATTATGTTCACTTTACTTCTATAGATTCCCATTAGATGTACAAATAAAACTCCTAAAACTATTCATGATTTATTTACAAAATGCAGTCATGCCCAAAACATAGCCAGCACATTCGTACGGCCTAAGAAGAAGAAAAAAATATTATATCGGATGATCCGTTGGTCTGATGGAGATTTTAGCACAAAAATCTTATTTTAACAAAAAAAGTTATATAAAGACTGTTTACATACAATCTCTCTCTCTCTCTCTCTCTCTCTCTCTCTCTCTCTCTCTCTCTCTCTCTTGGTGGCATAGTGAATAGTTAATGGAAA
The DNA here is from genome assembly GCF_036898095.1 of Palaemon carinicauda. NCBI lineage: Eukaryota > Metazoa > Arthropoda > Malacostraca > Decapoda > Palaemonidae > Palaemon > Palaemon carinicauda. The sequence continues at coordinate 208,383,333 of NC_090725.1, read as the reverse complement.
TGTTCAAAAGCCTGAATGACATTACAAGTATTATAATCATGTTACGCTAGATACAAATCAGACCATAGACATTGGATTTAAACTAGAAACTGAATAATTACCTATTCAGGCTATAATAGATATGGCCAAGGGCTTTCTCATGACTGTATAAAGTTGCAAGTCGTAAGACAAATGCAGGTTTGCAACCACGGGGGCAATTCCAAATCCTGTTAGCCATTCTTGACTGTTATGGGTTTCAGAGCAGATGGAAGAAGGTGAATGGGTGTCTGGTGGATGGGCGGGCCAAAATTTTGTCCAAAGGTGTTTACATTGCTTACGTAATGAATGTTTTCGACTCTTGGCTCGGTATCACTGGCTATGGCGTCGGCTGGATCATTTTTACTCTATAAAAATTAAAACCATCGGGTTTAGGTTATTGATAATGCTGACAAAATTTGTGTGTGGTTGTAAAATATACATATGTCAACTTTCAGCTACACCCGATGCTTTGATAAGGAGCAAAGTCCAAAAAACCGTGTTACAGAGGCCCTGAATCTCATAGTAGATCCGTACACACACACACACACACACACACACACACACACACACACATATATATATATATATATATATATATATATATATATATGTATATATATATATATATATATATATATATATATATATATATATATATATATTACTAGAATTCAGACAAGGCTAATTTCATGTTTTCTCATCCAATGCATATAATATACTGTTTCTTATTCGAGTCATTATTCCAGCTTATCTTTACTTATTATTACCGTTACCTTACTCTATGCTCTCTTTAAGTTTCATCACACATGATTAAGATTCAATTTAATTTCTCTAGGTTATGTGTGTGCAAAGGTGATACTTAATCTCTTAAGTCCAGGTGCATAATCTCTTGACTTTACGATTTTCTAAATAACTTTTTATGAGAATTCCAGTAGGTTTTTGGCATAACATCAAGAATATATAACTTTAGCTTTCCTTTCTTTAATTTTCCAGTGAGGTTGTGATAAAAAGCTAAGTACATACATTTTATAAGGTGCATATTCAAAATATCATATATGAAGAAAAAGAAAGAAATTAGAACAAAGGTGATTTTAGAAATTAGACACGCAGCACGCCAGTAGCATGCATCAGGTATCTTTTATGACAATGATTATTAGTGAGCCCGGAAAGTTATGAGCAAGGTCTCCAAAACTCAAACATAAAAAGCATAGGTGCTGGACCAAATTAGATATACAAAATAGAAAATTTCATTTCATATCAGATTCGATTAAAACAAAATACTTGAGATTGCTGGTAGTGAAAATATAGATACAAGCAAAGACGCAGATAAAAAGGGTAGACCTTCTCATTACGAGCACTTGTTAATTCATGAACCCCTTAACCTTTGATGATAAATTCACAAATACGAGTTTAAATGAGAAATTAAAAGTCTATGAAATAGGGTAAATGGGTCGTTAAGCCTTTTTTCTTAACTTTATCACCATTTAAATAATTACTTGGCACGATTTTCACCCAAGAACTTCCCTGTTTAGCGATCTTTCTCCAGTCAAAATTTCACTTTCAAACATTAAGAAACAACAAAATACTGATCAAACACCAGTATGGTTTTCTGTTGTCCTGAAAAGATAGTGAAGGATAGCAGACTTGTAGATTACCACCTTTTAAAAAATGCCAAAAAATAGTAATGCTGAATTTTTTCCCGTAGAAAATGAATTCATAGCCTTTTTCCAAGGAGGAAATTAAAGGAAAAAGGAGACTGAGGCTGACTGCGAATCTTAACTATTTTAAAAGTGAAGTGCTAAAAGAATTGTTGATAAAAGAAAAGTTTGACAACAAAGTTATATATATGCTAGTCAAATTGATACCCGTCGATAAGAGGCAGTTAGTCGATCTTACAGGAATGATGAAGATAACATATCTATTTAGGCCAGATATTATATATGGTAAAGAAGAATATTAATAAAATCAATTTAACGTAAAGCAAAAATATAGTCTACGGTTTTGCAGATTGAAAAGTTGTCATTATTTTGTGTAGCTAGTACACAAATTCCTTAGGTTTAATGAATATGCAAAAGAATTGTAAATGATATTTATAAATTATTAATAGTCTATAGGCTTTATGAATATGTGAACGAGCTGGTCTGCTTTTCTGTAACTTAATTCATAGAATAATTTTAGTTTTCTATAAATGTGACCGTTAGTGTAGTTTTATTAACAAGAGCAATAAGCAAAACTGAAATATATTGGGAGATATATCCTCTCCTATCTGCTTTTCACTGATAACCATGGGCAGCCCAGGTTTATGTATTGTGCCTTATTAGGTTACACCTTCTCCAAGAAACTTCATCCTAAGTCTCTTTGATTCATCCTTCTCCTTGACAAGATGTCCTTTGCAAGAGTCTCTTACTTTCTGTTTTATTTTATTTTCTTACGCAAGAAGATACATGAGAGAGGAGACAGAAGAAAAAATTTAATCTATTTTTGAATTGACGGCTGTTCACTAGAGAGGCAATTACTTATTCGGTCCTTAAAGAGCTGATTCCTCTTTTGGAGTCTCTTTCGTGCCTCAACAGTCTCAATGAACGTTTGCACATTTTCAAGGCCTCCATAAGCCTCATTACTCTTTTAAACTCTTTTCCAGACCTTCAAAAGCCTCATTACTCTTTTAACTCTCTTCCATACATTCAAAAGCCTCATTACTCTTTTAAACTCTATTCCAGACCTCCATAAGCCTCATTACTCTTTTAAACTCTCTTCCAGACCTCCATAGGCCTAATCACTCATTTAAACTCTTTCCCAGACCTCCATAAGCCTCATCACTCTTTTAAACTCTCTTCCATACCCCCATAGGCCTCATCACTCTTTTAAACTCTCTTCCAGACCTCCATAAGCCTCACCACTCTTTTAAACTCTCTTCCATACCTCCATAGGCCTCATCACTCTTTTAAACTCTCTTCCATACCTCCATAAGCCTCATCACTCTTATAAACCCTCTTCCACACTTCCATAAGTCTCATCACTCTTTTAATCTCTCTTCCAGAACTCCATGAGCCTCATCACTGTTTTAAATTCTCTTCCAGACCTCCACAAGCCTCATCCCTCTTGTAAACTCCCTTCCATACCTCCATAAGTCTCATTACTCTTTTAAACTTTCTTCCAGACCTCCATAAGCCTCATCACTCTTTTAAACACTCTTCCAGATATCCATAAGCCTCATCACTCTTTTAAACTCTCTTCCAGACCCCCATAGGCCTCATCACTCTTTTCAACTCTCTTTCAGACCTCCATAAGCCTCCTCACTCTTTTATACACTCTTCCAGACTGCCATAAGCCTCATTACTCTCTTGAAATCTCTTCCAGACCTCCATAGACTTCATCACTCTTTTGAACTCTCTTCCGGACCTTCATAGGCCTCATCACTTTTAAACTCTCTCCCAGACCTTCATAAGCCTCATCACTCTTTTAAACTCTCTTCCAGACCTCCATAGGCCTCATCACACTTTTAAACTCTCTTCCAGACCTCCAAAGGCCTCATCACTCTTTTAAACTCTCTTCCAGACCTCCATAGGCCTCATCACTCTTTTAAACTCTCTTCCTGACTTCCATAAGCCTCATCACTATCTATAATTCTCTTTCAGACATACATAATCCTCATCGCTCTTTTAAAGTCTCTTCCAGGCCTCCATAAGCCTCATCACCCTTTTAAACTCTCTTCCAGACCTCCATAGGCCTCATCACTGTTTTAAACTCTCTTCCAGACCTCCATAAACCTTATCACTCTTTTAAACTCTCTTCCAGACCTCCATAAGTCTCATCACTCCTTTAAAATCTCTTCCAGATCTCCATAAGCCTCATCACTCTTTTAAACTCTTCTCCAGACATCCATAAGCCTCATCACTCTTTTAAACTCTCTTCCAGACCTCCACAAGCTTTATCACTATTTTAAACTCTCTTCCAGACCTCCATAAGCCTCATCACTCTTTTAAATTCTCTTCCAAACCTCCATGAGCCTCATCACTCTTTCAAACTCTCTTCCAAACCTCCATAGGCCTCATCACTCTTTTAAACTCTCTTCCGGACTTCCAAAAGCCTCATCACTCTCTATAACTCTCTTTCAGACATCCATAATCCTCATCACTCTTTTAAACTCTCTTCCAGGCTTCCGTAAGCCTCATCGCTGTTTTAAACTCTCTTCCAGACCTCCATAGGCCTCATCACTGTTTTAAACTCTCTTCCAGACCTCCATAAACCTTATCACTCTTTTAAACTCTCATCCAGATCTCCATAAGCCTCATCACTCTTTTAAACTCTTCTCCAGACATCCATAAACCGCATCACTCTTTTAAACTCTCTTCCAGACTTCCATAAGCTTTATTACTATTTTAAACTTTCTTGCAGACCTCCTAAGCCTCATCACTCTTTTAAATTCTCTTCCAAACCTCCATGAGCCTCATCACTCTTTTAACCTCTCTTCCAGACCTCCATAAACTTCATCACTCTTTTAAACTCTCTTCCAGATCTCCATAGGCCTCATCACTCCTTTAACCTCTCTTTCAGTCCTCTACAAGCCTCATCACTCTTTTAAACCCTCTTCCAGATATCCATAAGTCTCATCACTCTTTTAAACTCTCTTCCAGACCTCCATAAGCCTCATCGCTCTTTTAAACTTTCTTCCAGACCTCCATAAGCCTCATCGCTCTTTTAAACTTTCTTCCAGACCTCCATAAGCCTCATCACTCTTTTAAACTCTCTTCCAGATCTCCATAAACCTCATCACTCTTTTAAACTCTCTTCTAGACCTCCATAGGCCTCATCCTTCTTTTAAACTCTCCTCCAGACCTCCATAAGCCTCATCACAATTTTAAACTCTCTTCCTGACTTCTATAAGCCTTATCACTCTTTTAAACTCTCTTCCAGACCTACACAAGCCTCCTCACTCTTTTAAACTCTCTCTCAGACCTCCATGAGCCTCATCACTCTTTAAAACTCTATTACAGACCTTCATAAACCTTATCACTCTTTTGAACCATCTCCCAGACCTCCATAAGCTTCATCACTCTTTTAAACTCTTTTCCAGACCTCCATAAACCTCATCACTCTTATAAACTCAGTTCCAGACCTCCTTGAGCCTCACCACTTTCTCCAAGTCTCTTTTAGGCCTCCAACATCCCCATCCCAATATTTTTAGTCTCTTTTAGTTCTCCATAACTATCATCAATCTCTGGTAGACTCTTTCAGGAGTCAAACTGTTTCCCCACTTTTTTGCAGTTTGATCAAGTCCTCCACACACCTCAACTGTTTTAGATTCTCTACCAGGAGTCCATGAGCCTCATTACTATTTTTGCAATAGCCTATGATGCTCAAGAACCTTATCACGTTTGGCTGTTTCTTTCAGGCCTGAAGCAGGCCCAAAACAGTCTCCTTACTTTTGGCAGTCTTTTTTATACTTCAAGAAGGCCCAGACTCTTTCACATTCTTTTGCAGTCTTTTACAGCCATTTATGAGCGTTCTCACCCTTTTGCATTCTTTTTGAGGGCTCCAAAAGCTTCATTCCTTTTTACGTTCTATCTGAGGCACCAAAAACCCTCATCAATCTTATTCTGGACTCAAACAGCTTCACCCCTGTTTTGCAGCCTCTTATAGGCCTCTGTGAGCTTCATTTCATATTTTACCCTATATTCCGACATATGTGATCCTCAACACCACAAATACACTAATTTTAGCCTTCATGGGCCTCATTACTCTTTTGCATTTTTTTTTTTTCAGAACTCCAAAGCCTCATCAATCTCTTGGAGTATCTCTTAGACTTCAAACTGCCTCATTACTTTTTTAAAATCTGTTTCAGGACTTTAATTTCTTACCAATCTCTTGTACTCTCTTCTACAGTAGGCCTATGAACCTTATCATATGCTTTAAGTCTCTTTCAGGCCTCCAACTGTCTCACTACTGTTTTGCATTCTACGTGCTTCCACGAAGCTTACGAGTATATCTAATTTTGCCATATTTTCAGGCATTAATGATCCAAGTTGCTCTTTTTCAATCTACCTCAGTCCTCTTACAGCCTCATAGTACTTGAAAGTCGCCTTTAGGTGTCAATGAGCGTCATAACTCTTTTTCAGTGTCAATCATGTATCCCAAAGCTTTTGTAGTTTTTTCAGGCCTCCAATCACCTCACCACTCATTTGAAGTGTCTATGAGGCCTCCAACAGCCTCATCTCTTTTATGGCTCCAACTGCCTTAACACTACTTTTGATCTATTTTTAGGCCTCCATAAATCTCTACCCTTCTTTATAGTCTTTTTCAGGCCTCATACCTGTTTTGAGGTCTCGCTTAGGCCTCCATGAACCTCAAAGATGTTGTGGTGGCTTATGTGGTAACGTCCCTGACTGGAGATCACCAGAAAAGGGTTCGAGTCCCTCTCAAACTCGTTAGTTCCTTTGGTCGCTTCAACTTCACCATCATTGTGAGCTAAGGATGGTGGGTTTGTGGGAGCCCACTGGTATATCTGTTGATTCATCAGCAGCCATTGCCTGGCCCTCCTTGGCCTTAACTTAGGTGGAAACGGGGCTTGGGCGCTGATCATATGTACATATGAACAGGCTTTGTCCTGCTTGATAGGGCAATGTCACTGTCCCTTGCCTCTTCCATTCATGAGTGGCCTTTAAACTTTTAAACCTTATAGTGTTTGGTCTCCATGAGCCCCATCGTTACATTTCAATTATTTTCAGGAGTCAAGGATCTTCAACACTCGTTTTCAATCACCTTTAGATCTTCCAAAGCCTCATCATACTTAAACTCATTCAGGCCTCCAGGAGTCTCATGAGTTTTTTTCAGTCTTTTTCAAGCTTCCAAATGCCTCATTACTTTTGTCTGTCTCTTCAGGACTCCATACGCCTCATGCTTCTTTTGCAATATCTTTCAGGTCCCAAAGAGATTCTTGACTATTTATCAGTGCCCATGAGACTCAAGGGTCTTTTCCTGTCTTTTTCTCAGGCATCCAAAAGCCTCATCGCTTTTTTGAGATCTTTTTCAAACCTCAGTGAGCCATATCACTACTTTTGCATTCTTTTCAGGCCTTAAAGAGCCTCATTACTATTTTTGAACAATTTTCAGGCTTGTATGAACCTCATCCAAGAGCCATATCCTTCATTTGCATCCTCTCATTACTCTTTTGCTGTAACTTTCAGGGGTCTTACCGTTATCAAGTCTTTGAAGTTTCTTGCAGATTTTTCTGAGCTTCATTACTCCTTTGCAGTCTCTGTCGGGCCTCTAACAGCCTCATCACACTTTTTCAGTTTCTTCCAGGCCTCCATGAGCAATATCTCTCACTGTCAGTCTCTTTCAAATCTCCTACATTATTATCATTCTTTATCACTCTAATTCCAGCGTTTATGTTCCTCCTTACCCTTTTGTAGTTTCTTTCAACCTTGTCTACGACAGCCTCATCACTCTTTTGCTGTCTATTTTTGGCTTTCAATAGCCTCATCTCCCTTTAAGCAGTGCATTTCATGCTTCCAATAGCCTCAACATTCTTTCCAATCTCATTTAAGCTTCTATGAGGCTCCTCACAACGCATGCATTATTTATAGGCCTCCACGAGCCAATGAATTTCTTATACTTTCTTTTCAGGCCTCTCGCTGCTTAGTTACCTTTTCAGTCTGTTTAAGATATCTAACAGCCTCTTCGTTCTTTAAAGGTCTCATTCAGGCTTCAATAAGCCTCATCCCTCTTTTCTAATCTCTTTCAAGCCATGAGCCTCATCGATTTTTTGCAGTCTTTCTCAGTCCTCTATGAGCCTCATTCCTCTTTTGCAGTCTTTCAGGCCTCTAATAGCTGTGAAACTCCTTTGGCACCTCTTTCCAGCCTCCTTGAGCCTTTTCACCATTTTTGCACTATTTCAGGTGCCCTAATCTTACCCACTACTGTGCAATCTCTGTCATGCTTCCTGCAGCATCATTGTTCCTTTAGACTAGAGTATATTCCAACGCTCCATGAACTTTATCACTATTTTGCCAACTGTTTTCAGGCTTTAATGCGTATTATCAATCTTAATAGTTTCTTTAGCTTCCTCACGATATTTTCCAACTAGGGCTCCATGAACTTCCTCACTTTTTTTTTCCGATTTGATTAAGTCCTCTAACAAGCTCTTCTCTCTCTGAGAAGATCTTTCTGTTCTTTATAAGCCTCGTCACTTTTTTGCAGTCTCTTCCAGGCTTCCATGATCCTTAGCAAGCTTTTTCAGTCTCTCTTAAGACAACCTAAAGGCTTTGTCACTCTTTTAATCTCTTAAAGGGATCCAAGAGCTTTATCACTTTCACAGACTCTTCCAGGGCACCAATAGCCTCATCACTCTTTTGCAGTCACTTCATGGTATTCATGGGCCTTATGACTCCTGCAATCTTTCTCAGCCCTTCAATAGACTCTTTTCTTTTTTTTTGCAGACTTCAACTTATTCATTAGCCTTTTGCAATTTTTTCATGTCTCTGCTGGATGGATGGATGGATGTAGATTTCAGACCATGAATAGCTTTGGTGGTTTTTCTAATATCTTTCATGTTCTTGAGAGCATTGACACTATCATAGCACTTTTCGGGGCTCCATGAGTCTTATTAGTATTTTCCAGTTTATTTCAGTACTTTAAGAACCTCATCTCTCTTTTGAAAGATCTTTTTGTTGTCTATAAGTCTCATTACTCTTCTGTTGTTTCATTCAGGCAAAAACTAGTCCCATCACTCTTTTCCAGTCTCTTTCTAGCTTCCAAGTACCTTACCAGTCTTATCAAGTCTCTTAAAAACCACTATATGGCCTCATCATTCTTATGCAGTCTTTTTAACTCCCATTAGCATTATCAATCTTTAGCAGACTCTTTCAGGCTACCGGAAGCCTCATAACACTGCTGCAGTCACTTAATGGTATCCATTGGTCTTTTAAGTCCCCTTAAGACTATCAACAGATTCATCAGTCTTTTGCAGTTACATGGGCCCTATAACTTCTGCAATTTCTTTTCAGGCTTCCATTTGCTCCATCACTCTTCCAGTGTTTCTTTTTTTGCATCTGACAACCTCATACCTCTTTAAACTTCAGGCCTCAATAAGCCTAAAAAATCTTTATCAATACTCTTGCAATCTATTTAAGCCCTCTTTGAGCCTTTTCACCCTTTTCTAATCTCCTTCATGTCTTTGATAACCTCATAACATTTTTCAGGCCTCCAAGCAACTCAAAACTGTTTTGCAGTTTTTTTTCTTGTTCCACAAGTCTTCTATCATATTCGTACAGTCTTTTTCAGCCGGAAAGATTTCATCACTTCTTTTCAGTCTCTTTTAAACCTCCAACTGCCTCATCATTCATCTGCAGTATGTTTAAGGCCCCCATGACCTGCATCACTATTTCTGCCCATCATTTCAAAGCCTTTTTTGAGGATCATCAGTCTTTAAACATCTCATTCAGGGTTTCCAAAATCTCCTCTTTCAGATTTATGAGAACCTTGTCCCTACCTATGAATATTATTCAGTTCTTCACAAGTCTCATCACTCTTGTGCAGTCTCCTTCATGCCTATATTAATCTAATCAATGTTTTACAGTCTGTCTCTAGCTTCCACGAGCCTCATCACGCATTTGCAGTCTCTTTCAGAACTCCAACTGCTTCATCACTCATTTACAGTATATTTAAGGTCACCAAAGCATACCCACTATAGAAGTCTCTTTCTGACCTCGATGAGCCTAATTACTCTTTTGCACTCTCTTTCATGTCACAAACACCAGCGCCACTTTTGCAGATGCATTTAGGCATCCATAAACCTATTGACTCCCTTTTACACTTTTTCAAGTTTTTGATATCCTCACCATACTGTTGCAGTCTCTTTCATGCGCCAGAGAGCCTAATAACTTTATTCGAGTCTTTCATAAGATTCTTTTAGCCTTACCACTCTTTTGCAGCACCTTTCTCCCTTCCAACAAATTCATTTGCCTTTTACGGTCTTTTTTAGGCCCACATGAGTCTCACAACTCTTTTGCAATGTTTTTAAGGTCTCCAATATTCTTTTCACTCGTTTGAGGTCTCTTTCAAGCCGCAAAGAACCCCATCTCTCTTTTGTATTCCCTTTCACACCTTTAACCACATCATTAATCTTTTGCAGTCTCTTTGACATCTCCCATAGCCTGATTAGGCTACTCTTTTCCAGTCTTTTCAAGGTCTTTCAGTCTTTCATGCGCCAGATACCTTGCTGCCAGTCTCTTTCAGAACTCCAATCATTTTATCGCTCTTTAACAGTCCCTTTCAACCTTCTATGAACCTCATCCCTCTTTTGCGGTCCTTTTCAACCTCAAAGAAGACTCATCATACTTTTTCAATCTCTATCTGGTCTATAATGACATCATCATTCCTTTTCTGTCCTTTTCATGACTCCAACAGCATCGCCACTCTTTTTCAGTCCCATCACTACTTTTGCACTTTTCATGGCTTTTAGAACTTCATCAATCGTTTGCACTTTCCTTTCAGGTCTCTAGCAGCCTGTTATTTTGCCGTCACTTTAAGGTATCCAATAACCTTCTAACTCATTTACAGTCTGTTTCAGGACTCCATCAGCCTCACCACTCCTTTTGCAGTACACTGCCCTGCGATTGTCTCATTATTACTCTTTTGTGATCTTTTTCAGGCTTATAATACCCTCATTACTACTTTGGAACTTTCAAGAGCCTTCCAAAAGCGTCAGCCTTCTCTTACAGGTCTTTTCAGAACTCTATAGGTCTCATCACTCCTTTTCAGGTTTTATTATTCACCCAACAGACTCATAAGTCTTTCCCAGTCTTTTCCACCTTCAAATGTCTCCATACGGTTTAGCAGCATATTTCTGGGATCAGACAGAATCCTCACCATTTTATAATCTCCTTCAGGCTTCTAAAACCCTACTCCCCTTTTGTTGTTTCTTTCAAACATCAATAAACCTAATTGTTACTTTTTTTTTACTACTTTCAAGCACTGCTGAGCCTCATCCCAATATATTAATTACTTTCAGGCCTCCAACATAGAGATGAGGCCCAAAACTCTTTTGCAGTATATTTCAGTCTTCCAACAACCTCATCACTCTTTCACATTCTCCTGCAGGCCCCAAGGAGCCTCATCACTCTTTCAGTCTCCTTTGGGTCTCCAACTTCCTTATTATAATTCGGCAACCTCCTTTGTGCCTATATCAGCCTTATCACTCTTTTGTAGTCTCATTGAAACCTCTATGAACCCCATCACTCTTCTGCAGTCACTTTCACTCCATAGCCTTATCCTTCTTTTGCAGTTTCTTCGGACCAGCTGCAGCAGGATATCTCTCTCCCTCTCACTACGAAACAGTTGACACACCAGCAAAGTGGACTTCATCAGGTTATCGAATCAATGGCTTCCAGTTGGGTGTTGCTGATACATTTCAAGGTAGTCACTTGATTCCTGAAATGTTTTGGAACCAATGTAGAGAAATGTGCTCAGGAGAGTAGTTGAAACCATCCGGAATGCTTGCATGGCTCGAACCTAAGACTTGCTGCTCATGATTCCTGTTAGTCCTCCAAATGCTGAGCTATGAGAGCCTCTATACCTGGAAATGTGCCGCCATTCTCTTACCTATGTGAACTGATTCGACAACATTCAGATCAGCTTCAATGAGGGCGCATCTGCCATTGGCTATGTTGCACAGATGACTGGCATGCTTCACCTGAACTTGACATCACAAAGTATATGGGAGAAAATTAAAGATAGCTCCTTAAGACCGGCAACTTCCAAACGGCCCGAAGGGCCCCAATAACTTATGGACGTAGTCAGGTGCAGCTGTAAGGCTTGCAATGAAGGTCTGCATCACTGAAAGTTGTAGTTGTCACCATGGAAAAATATCATGCACGCTCTACTGTTCTTGTGAATATAGTGAGGCCTGCTTCAACACATTTAAGACAGGAGAGGAAGGTCAAGAGGAAGTGGAAGAGGAAGGAAAAGAATGTGTGGAAGATGAAAAGGAAACTAGACATCTTGATCATACTTTCGGCACTGATGATGAATGAGAGTAATTACTGTTAATGAATAAATGCTTGAGCACCATAACTCTGAAAATGTCATCATCATTATCTTAATTTTATATTTAACCGAAAATGACTTTGAACTTGATCACTGATCCTGAATTTACTCCTGAATCACAAAATGTATCGCAGAAATTAATTCCTCAGATCAAGATTCTTAAACACTTCAATAATCTAAAAACTGCATCGAACTTTACCTTTGACCAAGAATTTGACCTCGAATCACACAACCGACCTCAAAAATCGATTCTTCACCTCAAATTTGTAAGAAAAAGATTTATCACACCTATTGTAGGCTGACTGGTTGAAAAGGTTATTTTCCATCTTCGAAAACGGCTGTGAAGAATTTTCTACACTCTTCTTCTTCCTTTTGTATTTTTGACTCTCTCCTAATAATACTGTAGCTACCCCTTAAGCGTTCTCTCCTACATTAAGTTTTCTTAGCCAAAACATCAGGAGAACTGTTTTAAATCAACTAAACTTGTTGACAGTAGCATACGCCATGCTCGTGACGTCACAGCGTAGATACGTACAGCAAAGGCATTACCCCGGCGTATGTTGGTTCTTTCCTTAAACTACGTGGGTCGAGATAAATTACTAAACTAATTTGAATCTCATTTTTAATGCAGCTGACTTTAATGCAGCTTTTATTTCTTAGTACCAATTAAGATCTGTTATTTTGAGATGTATGCCCATTGCACCAGCCCATTACTAACTGATCATTAAACTATTAATTTTTAGCAAGCCAGAATAGGTAGAATTATTGTATATATAAACTGCCTCCTATGCACTCCTTGCAACAATATATTGGCCTGTCCTAAAGTCCCGATATGGTACCTCCACTGAATTACCCTGCGCACCATGACCCTCACCTGTCTTGAAAGGTGAAGCCAGGTGAGCCCTCTCAACGCTAACCAAGCCCAGTCGTCTGGAAGCCGTGGTGACCAACTGACCAGCCTATCAGTGGATCCGTGCACCGCTGGATCACACCCCCCCTCTCCGAAAACTTAACTTGTACAGGAGTCTTGCCGGCTGGAGACAGTGAAGGAGTGGAATCTGGGAAACCCTACTACCACAAGCGAGGATTCTTGGGGTGAGCCAGTCAAGAGTGCAACTGTGCAACAATCCGGTTAACAGCCATATAAGGGCAAAGACAGTATTCCAAGGAGTGTAGGTACCAAAACGGGCCCACTTAGTTTTCCCCCATTTTTTAGTTTAGATTAACTTTTAACTTGATTAGGTTAACTGGCTATTACATATTTCGGACTGTGTGCGGTGGGATTGTGTGTATATTTTTCTTGGATATAATTTTTTGCTTTTGAGACTAGCACAGTCTCTGGGTCACATGGGCCTCATGTCCAACCCAATTTCACTTATTAATTATTGCAGAAGAGCACGGAGTGTAATCAGTCATATTTTTCATTAATTTGCATTCCTTTTTTATATCATTTTTGTGCTGTTAAGATGTCCGCTTCTTTTAATGTGAATTTGTAAAATAAATCAAGATTAGGTTAATTAAACCTCGTTGTATTTTTACTCCCTCATTTATTTCAATGTGCCTATTATGAATATTTGATCACGGGACAGAATACCCGATATTTGAAAGGAGTAAGCCTAAGTAAGTCATAAGTGAATCAGCGAGGAACTTTGTATTAATCTATCTGCTTCGAAGGTAAAGATCCATATCTTTAAACATAACTTTACTTTACATCACTGCTCCAAATTTTGTTATTGTCTCTAATTACTTAACGTAAGATTCCTGTCCAGCATCTCACTGGGGTTCCTGGGACATAACCGAAACAGAGCCTAAGAGTGCAGAAGACTATAGACCTGACAAAGCCAGAGTAGGCCATTACATTACTTTTATTTTCACGTGTGGAGTTCTCCGGCCTCTGGACAGTAGAATTACTACATTTGCATTTAAGAGTGAGGGTTAGTAAACTACGTCAGTAAAGTTATTAGCAGGGTATTTGTGTCCCGAGTGTAAGTGCTCCTTATCCTCCCCTGTTGATCTTGAAGTAACTGACGTAGGGAGACTTTCCTGGACTAACTAAGTCCCACTCAAACACATAGTAGAAATATTCTCCACAGCGGTGGCCATCTTGTATTTTTGTAAATTAGCAGAATTTCCCAAGAAACCATGAAATAAACATTATACCTCCAGCAACAGAAGGTAGTCAATCTGGCAACTGGACTATATCCCGAGGGATACCAGATATTAGATTCCTATAGTCACTAAGGTGCCCATTGTTGTGTGTGCAATATAGTTTATACTATCGGAACTGTGGCTCTGCTGTGCTTACCTGCAATGATAAGGTACAGTTATTGTGTTTATTTCCTCTCTATCTCCTCGCCGATTACAAAATAGTGATGGAATATAAGATTTGATTGTTCCTTGTGGAAGCTTTATTGTTAAACTTCTATACTACATAGAGGACTCATTGGCGAATGGCATCATGTAAAGAATAAAAAGCATTAACGATTGAATATAAACAAACAAGAAATTAGTATAAATGGATAATAGAATCCTATTCAATTATTAGATATATGGGGATGACTTTGGTCGGGCAGAGAAGGAAGACGTGTTTTCAAGTGCTCCTGTCTTTCTCAACTTTGAGATTATACCATGTGCTCTTTCTCGTTTTTCTACTGTTCCAGCAGTGTATAAAAGTGACGTGATACTAGCGGGGCGTTTTTAGTGCTATATGTGCCAAGACAGTGTTGTAATTTAGGCAAATTTACTTTCGATTACACACCTGGCGAACCAGCTTCTTGGCCGGTGAACGACTATGCCCTGAGGCGACTTGCCTCGGGGGTTAGGGGCTCGTAGTGTCTCCCTCCCGCTCTCCCTCCGTTTCCAGGAAACACAGAACTGGCAGTTAATCAAAACAAAAACAGGTTAGTTAAGATGGCTTATAATACACAACATGCTCTCAGGAGGAAAGACTCCTTTGGCCTGCATTTCACAGCGCCTTATGTGACCATGGAAAGTGTTAGTAATGTGTTGTTTAATCATATGAAATTAGGAATTAGTGACATAAAAGGTGTTCAGAATATAAATAGAAATAAGATTGTGGTAAAGCTAATCTCCGCAAATGTATTTGCCAATGTTTTGAAGAATTTCGAGGATAAAGTTATTAAGTTAAGTGAAACAGACTCTGTGAAGGTTATAAATTCAAGTTCACAAGTTTCGTATGTATCGATAAGAAACACACTGTTCGAGATGGATGATAAAGTAATAATAGATATTTTGAATAGGTATGGAAAGGTAGAGCACTTAAGGCATAACAAATTTGCAGTTGGGCCCTTTGAGGGTTTATTCAATGGCGTTCGCACAACAAAGATGCGAGTTAAAGAAAACATCCCTTCATCAATCTATATTGGTGGCTATAATTTAACCTTCTTATATAGTGGACAGAGTAGAACATGTTACAAATGTGGGAAAAAAGGTCATCTAGTAAAGGACTGCATTTTGAATATTAGTGAGAGTAATTACATTATTAATGAGGGAGATTTCCCTTAAATACCTAAGAATAAAAAGAGTAATTCATCCAGCGCGAACAATAGTGGAAGGGAAGATAAGCATGGAGGTGGAGCCAAATCGGCGAATGGAAAAGAGAGAAAGGGGCTAGAAGTAAGGAACGATAATTCGGGCTTGGTCCATGAAAGCATCAGAACGACCCCCGCGACGAGGACTGGCGATGGACGAATGGACGAAGTGGAAACGGACAACGAAAGACAAGATGAGGAAGGAGCTGGAAGGCTTGTGGAAATTCCCGCATCACCAGACGAAGGACTCGTTATTTCGACAGTTGAAGCAGAAATCCACGCAGACGAGACAGATATTGGAAAGGAAATGGACGTTCAATTATGTGTAGTACAAAATAAGGAGGATTCAATCGAAGAGGTGATAAGTGAAATTCAGGAATGTGAAGAAAATGAAGAGAATAATGTGGACTGTGGTGGGGAAACTACAATAGACAGTGTTTTCAACCTTGGTAACACAAGTGACGCCGAAATGTGGCAAGCTACAATTAGTGACGAACCAAGCAAAGGCATTCGTCTGAGCCTAACAAAGGATAATGGTGTGCTTTCCGAGTCGAACATGGGCGGAGATACATCAGTGTTTGATGAACCTAAAAGTAGTTCTGAAGACGAGATGAATCGATTGCCAGTGAATAAACGTTTCAAATTGGATGAATGATTTAGATTTTCTTTCTTATATTTGTAACCTTCACTTACTTAAATTTAGCAACTGTTAATGTTAATGGATTATGTATGTCTTATAAGCAAAGTAAATTGATTGATTTTATGTACTTTTATCATTTGGATGTAATATTTGTGCAAGAACACAATGTCAAAGATATTTCGCAACTTGAGTATGTTGAAAAGCATTGTGATATAATATTGAATCCAACTGTCTTGTTGAAGGGAGGCACTGCTATCCTCTTCAATAAAAAGTCGAGAGTGAAGGTTCTGAATCAGGAGATGGATGTAAAGGGCCAAATAATCAGTGTAAAATGTACATATCAAGGAACAGATTTTCTATAAATAAATGTATATGCCCCTTCAGGGACAAATAAGAAAAAGGAAACAGAGGAACTGTTTTTAAATGTTTTGTTATATTACATGAGACACAATTTACGAAACTTGAGCATAGGTGGGGATTGGAACAGCGTAACAAGCAAAAGAGATTGCTCTAATCCTGATAATCATATAATTTCAACAGCTCTTCAAAGATTAAAAATTGATTTACAACTTAAAGATGTGTGGCTCTTGAAAAACCATTTGATTGAATATACGTATGTTAGGCATAAGTATGGTTCTAGGATTGATCGCATATACGTTAGAGATCTGAAGAATAATATAAGTGAATCTGAAAATATTCCATTAAGCTGGTCTGATCATAATTCTGTTAAGGTTAAGATTAAGATGGACAATGATATTAGCTTTGGTAAGGGATACTGGAAATTAAATACAAGTATTTTGAAAAATACAGTAGTGATAGAAAACTTTGTTCAATTTTGGAGCTATTTGAAAAGAAAGATGGGTGATGTACAGTTTCATTCTATTTTAGACTGGTGGATTTATGCAAAAGATCAGCTTAGTTTTTGTTAAAGTTTCAAAGACAATAAATCAGGAGAGATTTGGCTTACTGAATCTGCTGAAAGCAGAATTAAGGCGGAATTATTGGATCCATTCTGAAAACTGTAATAACTTTTACAAAATAGAGGAACTTAAAGACAGAATAAATGTGATTGAAAATGAGATATGTGAAGGGGTCAATGTAAGAGCTAGAATTGATGAAAGAATGTATGGGGAAAAATATCTGCATATTTACTTGGGAAAGAAAAGAATGTAAAAACAAGTATCGATAAATTGTGTGTAAAAGAGGGTGCATATGTAACAGACACAAAGTCTATACAAAGGTATGTATTAGAATTTTATGAAAATTTGTATAAAGAAGAATCTATAGATTTTGATTTGAAATATAAATTTCTTGAAAATATGAACAGTGTCATAGATGATGATATGAACTTAAACCTGAAGGCTGAATTAACAGAGAAAGAAGTTTGGGAAGCTATATCAGGAATGAAAAATGGGAAATGTCCTGGTGTCGATGGATTAGCCGTCGAATTTTACAAAACTATGTGGAGCATTGTAAAAAACGAACTTATGAAAGTACTGAAATTCTCATTTACTAATTTTAAAATGTGGAAAGACTCAAATAAAGGTGTCATTAAACTTTTACCAAAAAATGGAGATAAGTGTAATCTTAATAACTGGAGGCCCATAACTATTCTAAATGTAGATTATAAGATTATAGCGAAGGTTTTAGCAAACAGGTTAAAATCAGTGATATCTCTTTTCGTATCAGAGGAACAGTTTTGTGCTGTCCCAGGAAGGTCAATTATTAACTGTAACACCTTGCTAAGAGATGTAATATACTTCCAAGAAAATGAAAACAAGAAAGCTGCCCTGATTAATCTTGATTGGTATAAAGCATTCGATATGGTAAATCTGGACTTTCTATTCGGAACGTTATACAAACTTGGTCTTTCTTTAGAATTTGTAAACTTGATTAGGATGCTTTATAAGGATGCCAAAAGCTGTATATCTACAAATGGCCATATATCTGACCCTTTTCTAAAAGGCAAGTCTGTTCGACAGGGTTGTCCATTATCGATGATTTTATTTGTTATAGCTCAAGAACCATTGTATAGAATGCTGAAGGTTAGGTTGGGAACTTTTTCTCCATTTGTTCCGAATGGGTTAAAAATTGTAGTGGTTGGCTTTGCAGATGATAGCACTATTATTGTCAATAAGTTGGAAGGTATTGAGGAAACTTCACGGGTTATCAATGAGTACGAAAAGGCAAGTGGAGCGAAACTTAATGAAAAGAAAACTTACATTGTGGGAATTGGCTCGTGGAAAGACAAACTCGAATGGCCAGAAACAGGGATAGAAGTGAAACAAGGCAGTTTTAAAATCCTAGGTATAATCCATAATAATGATTATGAACTATCTGTAAGGGTGAACTGGGAAAATATCAAGGATAATATTTCAAAAATGATAGGGTCATTTTATAAACGAAGACTAACTTTATTCCAAAAGAGTGTAATAATTAATGTAACTGTATTATCAAAAGCATGGTATGTGTCTCAGGTATATCCCATTCCAGATGATATTGGTAAGTACATAGAAAGGTGTAGTTTCAAATATCTCTGGAATGGGAATTATCAACCTATTAAAAGGAAAACTATGTATCTTTCTAAAGAGTCAAGGAGGATGTGGTATTGTAAATCTAACTGTGAAAGCCAATTGTATGCTTTTCAACAGCTTTTACAAAAGTATTGTCAATAGATTAATGGGATGTGAAATAGCTGCATATTATTGTAAGCTGAGGCTTTCTTATCTTGTTGATTTTAACAGATATAGTGAATCTACCATTTTTAGCACTCCATATTATGACAAAATAATGACGATATTTCACTCTGTAATAAAGGTAAAGACCTATCCTTTGCTGAAATTAAAACACATTTACTCTCACATGCTCAAAGGTGAATCAGTTCTGCCAAGTATTGAAGAAAGTTATCCGTTGTTTAACTGGAATATAATATGGGAAAATTTGAATAATAAGTGGATTGATCCAGTAAATAGAGAAATATTGTTTAAATACAGCCACGAAGTCTTAGCTACAAAGGATAGGTTATTTATGATGAACATTACGGACAGTTGTTTGTGTGGTAATTGTGGAGAGCCTGAAACAATTATGCACTTAGTATATTTTTGTAGATTTCAAGGAACAGTTGTGAATTGGATTAAAACATTTTTGAACAAGGTTTGTAAAATACACACACAAAGTTTTCTAAAGGATTTAAAACTGGATTTGCAGGCCTATTCTAAAAGAGACAGAAACACATCAATGTTATTAATAAGTGAATTTATAATTGGGATCTGGTACCTTCATAAGGTAATGCCCTCAGCAGATGAGTTAAGTATGATCTCCTTTATTAAAAGTAGAATATTCAAGACAAGATTTATATTGTTCAAGACACTAGAGGATAAATGTCTTTTACATTTTACAAAAGAATATGTTAATTTGGATAAAAATGAGTAAATTAGTGTGAGAAATTCCTTAATGATAATTGAAGTTTAAAGTATATAAATGATAGTTATCTTGATTTATTGCATTATCAGCTAGTCTTTATGTTATGTAAATATTAATATGACTAATGTTAGTATATGCTAATGATGAATTATACACCACATCAGGAAAACCAATATCAAAATATAAATTATATGTTTATATAAATATGTATTTGTAAAAATGAACTTGTAAACTGTATATTTTCTTAATAAAAGTAAAAAAAAAATGATTAGATATAAACTATTAGAGTTGCGCTATGGAGGTAGTTTATACAAAATCTAATACTGAGGTATATATGCAACAGAAATTACAATCACTTACATAATTAAAGTCAAACACGTTCATGGTGTTACATAAGTTTTACATTTAACTTGTGATTCCTTACAAGTCACATGCATAACAGTCTCCTCCCCCTTCACTTGACATTGTATAAAAACACTGGGAAGTATTCTAACATCATTCTGAATTGGTGTAGGAGTGGAATCTGAATATGCTTATAGTGCTTGAATATCTTGATAAAGAATTGGTGCATTTGGTATAACTAACTATGCTAATATTTTATCTGAAACATCTGTATGATCTACCTAATTCAGGATTAGTGGTTCCAATTGGTCAATATAACTTTTTATATTTCCACTAACTAATACTGTAGGCTACACATCATGATATAAGTTTCCTATATCGTTAACAGTCTCTCCCGGTACCAATTTCTTTGAGGATCTGTAAGACCTTACCATGACATGATTTTGAGGAGGATTAATTATTGATGCTATCCTTTTTGTTTGCCAAATCCTTGAGAGAGAGAGAGAGAGAGAGAGAGAGAGAGAGAGAGAGAGAGAGAGAGAGAGAGAGACGAATGGTTGTTTGTAGTGGAAAAGACTGTTCGTGTAATTGAGGTTGTTTGTTTATTTTGTTTGTTAGGTTAGACCGTGAGTGAATGCTTCGAGCAAATGCTTTTCTGATTTTAACTGCTACAAGAGTCTATTGTGAATGCTGTATTTATAATTTTTTTTTTTTTACCAGCTTTGGAAGTGATTATTTATATCAGAAAGTATTGTTTATCTTTGATTGGAGTGGTTGTGAATGATAGAATCCGTTTATCATTTATTTTTCTTTGATTATGGTGTGATAATTCATTTAGCTAAAAATGTCTGTAGTGTTTTTATTTTTTATTTCAGTCCGTAATTCCTCCTTAGATTGATTACTGATTTTGATTTGGCTCAGATAAGGACTTGATTAGACTGCTCTCAAGGATCGTATGATATTGGAAGAATCTCGACTTGGAAACATAAGAGTTTTTCCTTTGGTATGATTGTGGATAAATAAGAGCTTGGTCCATTTATTCAAATGTCTTTATTATTGAACAATGACCACGGTCAATCTGAAATGAACATAAAACATATTTAGAATAAATGATGAACAATGTATATAACTCAAATGAACACAACATATTAAGAATAAATGATGAACAATGTATATAACTCAATGTTTATAACCCTCTATCTCCCCCCAAGTTTTTAAACGGCCTTTTAAAATGTCTCTCGTGGAGGTCGGTTTAAAACTGATGTCAAAACATTGGGTGGCAATTCAACGTCCAAATTATAGGTTCATGAACACTAAACTCCTGTTAGCATGTGAAGGAACGGAAACTTGAAAAACAATTATTGTCATGTGTTGATCATGATGACACTATAGCTAGTTCATCTCGAAATCACAGTGTCATGTTGGCGGTCGACGGGTACGACTGGACCTGCGTTGCTCCAAGTTTGGCATGGCAGGAGTTAACTGCGATGGAGAGTTTGTGCTATCATTGGGAGGCGGAATCTCTGCTTGATGATTCGCAGTGTTACCGAGGTCGTTGGGATAGCATTCCGGAGCAGCAACATCAAAATGAATGTTAGGGGTAGTACCACTTGGTAACGGCAAAGTGGTCAGTGGAAGAGTACCATGTGTGTCCGGATTTTGGGTTGTCGGAATGGTGTCCTTCGCAATGGTCTCAGACGTTTTAGTGGTCGAAGGATTGGCAATAGGTACAATCTGATTCCGATTATAGTCATCTCTAATTGTACGGACTTCTGGAATACTCCTAACAGGCACGTATTGTCTCAAAAACTTCCGGTTCCTTAGCGTGACCCTACCAGAGCCATCAACTCTGACGACGTATTGGTCGAATTGGCGGACTTCTATGATGACACCGGTTTTGTCCCATTTCAGGGGGTGATTTCCTGTTTGATTTTGGATGCGAACCTGGTCACCTACGGATAGTGGGGGTAGTCTCTTAGTGTGCTCTGATAAGCGCTCTCCCTGTTTAAGGTGTCGATGTCTTAGGGCCTCCTCTCTTGCATCGAGTGTTTCCTTCCACGTGTCCTGGGGACGGTACCTGCCGGGCGGGACAGGTATGAAGTCTCTGATGGGACGACCAAATACAAATATTGCAGGAGATAACTTGGTATCTCTGTCAGGTGTGTTCCTGTATTGGAGCATCGCACGTTGGAATTCATCAGTGTTGAGATCACTGTTACTGCCCGTGTTGTCCGCTATAAGACGCTTGACAGTTTTGACGCCTATTTCGGCTCTGCAATTACTATGTAGGAAGGCCACAGAGGAAAGGCGGTGATGGACTCCCCAGTCCTTTAAAAACTGCCTAGTTGCTGTCGCTGTAAATTCAGGTCCACCATCAGATGTCAATTCATCCGGAATCCCAAATGTCACAAATGTTCGGCGTAGTGAAGTTATAAGACCCTCTGCACCGTTCGAAGATTGTTCAACTATGGGCCAATTCGAGTATCGATCAACTATAACTAAATATCCAACTCCTCGGTAGTGAAAGTAATCTGCACAAACACATTGGAATGGGTAGTCTGGAGATATAAGGGTGTAGGCGGAGCACTAGGATTTGAAGGCGCGATGCGATTGCAGTGGTTGCATCCAGCTCGAAGTGCTGTTATAGCGGGTGTTATCCCTGGCCAAAACACAGATGACTCTGCTCGCAATACCATAGAGGTAATTTCTTGATGTGCTGAATGAAGAGATGTGAGAATTTCCTGACGAAGGGCTGGAGGAATAACTATACGCTCCTTGTATAGTATCACACCATCAACAGTGTAGAGATGCTCGCGGAATTGAAAATACTCTCGAAGATGTACAGGAAATTCTTGGCGAGACTCTGGTACTCCACATTCTATAAGGCTGAGCAGTTCATGCATGTTATCGTTACTACTTGTGGCAGTGCGAACTCTGTCCCAGGTGACTGCTCTCACGTTAAGTGAGTCAAGTGACCATACTGCTGATGCGGTGATACAAGTATCAATATCATTGTCAGTGGAAACAGAATATGCTGATGGCAATTTGTGTAGGGGAATATTTCTCACGGAAGGTACACTGTCAACTGATGCAAGCGATAGCTTTTCAGATTTTCCAGTTGGGTGGCGCGATACTCCATCTGCAGCGAGATGCTTGACCCCTGGGATATGAATCATGCGAAATCGATAGCGGAGGGACTTTTCCTTCAAGTTTCTGAGACGTGAATTTGATATGTCCTCCAATGATCTGTCACCAAATATTTTCAACAGGGGTTTATGGTCAACTGCGACCACAAGATCTTCACAGCCAAGAACAAAGTATCTTGCCTTATCAAGAGCATCGACGACTGCTAACGCTTCACCTTCAACTGGTGCATATCGAGACTCAGCTGCATGTGTGAACCTACTTCCGACAAGTGTGATCTTCCAACCAGTGCGACAACAAAATGGTCGGTTGTCT
>NC_090725.1:208347352-208354852 GCF_036898095.1 Palaemon carinicauda | reverse complement strand
CAGGTAATAGGTGCTTCGAACGTAGAAGTACAGTATAAAGATCAGAAGTTAGACAGAATGCCATTCACGGTAGTGAAAGGTAAAGGACAAACTTTACTAAATTAGATTGGCCTAGTATTTTGAAGGTTACAGGTACACACGATGAACAAAAGAATGAAGTGTCTGTGGATAATATCCTATCAGAGTTTCAAGACTTATTTGAAGATAAAGTTGGCACAGTAGAGAACACAAAGACAATTTTAGTTTTGAAATCAGACAGTACTCCTAGATTTTTTGCTCCAAGACCAGTACCATATGCATTGAAAAGTCCAGTTGAAACAGAAATCAAAAGGTTAGAAAGTGAAGGTTCTTGCGAAAAAGTTACATACTCAGATTGGGCTGCACCATTAGTTCCTATTGTGAAGGAAAACGGCCAGGTTAGGTTATGTGGAGATTATAAGGTAACGTTGAATCCGCACCTTCGGGTAGTTCAACATCCATTACCAAATCCAAAAGACATGTTTGCAACTATGTCAGGATGTAATGTATTTTCTAAGTCAGATCTTAGACAAGCATTTCAACAGCTTTCCATGGATGAAAATTCACAAGAACTATGTACAGTAAATACATCCTTGGGTTTGTATTGGCCAAAGAGATTGCCTTATGAAGTAGCAAGCAGTCCAGTTATATGGCAACAAACTATGGATAAATTTCTTTCAGGAGTGCAAGGAGTATTTATTTTCATAGATGATATTTTAGTCTCTGGTAAAGATAAAAGAGAACATAGAGAAAGATTACGGGCAGTTCTGAAGAAGGTGAAGGAACTTAATATTAGAGTAAATAGGAGCAAATGTATTTTGGAAGTTGATTCAGTTTTGTAATTAATGGAAAAGGTATTCACAAGACTAAGGAGAAAGTTAATGCAGTGATATCAACTAAGGTACCAGAAAATGTTAAGGAATTAAAATCATTTTGAGGTTTAGTAACATTTTATGGAAATTTCATTCTGAATTTATCTACAATCGCACATCCATTGTATGATATGCTGAATAAGAGTGCAGATTGGAATTGGACAACAGATTGTCAGGAATCTTTTGAAAGAATCAAACAGGAAATAACTTCACCAACATTTTTAGTATATTATCAAATGGATTTACCAGTTAAATTAGTTTGTGATGCATCAAACATAGGTTCAGGCGCAGTATTATCTCATGTAATTCTGGATGGAACAGAAAAGCCAATTGCTTTTGCTCCTAGAGTATTGAACAAGGCAGAAAGGAATTACTCTCAAATAGAAAAAGAAGGTTTAGCATTAGTGTATGGAGTTAAGAAATTTCATATGTATCTTTATGGAAGGAAAAAATTCGCACTTGTTACAGATCATAAACCTCTATTAAGAATATTGGGTCCAAAAGCAAGTTTACCTACGTTGGTAGCTGCAAGACTACAACGTTGGGCAATTACATTAGCCGCACATCATTATGATATAGAATATCGTCCTACGTCAAAGATGGGTAATGCCGATGCTTTATCTAGATTTCCAGTAGACAAAGCACCAGAAGAGTATGATGACAGTATATTACTAGTTTCAGTATAAGATGTACCCATTACAGCCAAGGATATTGCACATAATACCAAGAAAGACCCAATACTTAGTAAAATGAGGTAAATTGTAAAATCTATAAAGATATGGAGTGAATTAAGTATAGCACAAGGTTGTATAATGAAAGCGTCAAAAGTGATTACTCCTAATTCACTGAGAAATAAGGTTTTGTCTGAAATACATGCTGATCACCAGCAGGGACTTGTCTGGTGGCCAGGTGTAGATAGAGATATTGAATTATTTGTAAGAAATTGTATGAATTGTGCTACGCAACAGAACAACCCTCAATTTGCTAGAATGCACCCGTGGGAATTACCCAGGTATCTATGGCAAAGAGTGCACATAGATTTTGCAGGTACTTTCTTAGGTTATTTGTTTTTAATAGTTGTAGATGCTTACAGTAAGGGGCCAGAAGTAATTCCAATGAAGACAACAACATCTTACGCCACAATTCAAGAATTAATGAAAAATTTTGTCTACACATGGAATTCCAGAAAAAATTGTAACTGATAATGGTCCACAGTTTACCTCGCAGGAACTTAGATATTTTTGTGAAGTAAATGGTATCAAACATACATTTTCAGCAACATATCACCCTTCCACGAATGGAGAGGCTGAAAGGTTTGTTCAAACATTTAAGCATAACATAAAATTCAGAAAGGCAAATCCAAATAACATATTTTTTTTAATGTGTCTAAGTTTTTGTTGTCTTATAGAACAACACCACACAGCACAACAGGTGTGAGATCATCAAATTTGTTGATGGGGAGGAGGATTAGGTGTAAGTTAGATTTGTTGTATACAAGTTTGCAAAGTAATTTAGAAGAAAAAGGGTATAAACAATTAGAAAGTCTCCCAAAAATAAGATCATACAATACTCCAGAAAAGTGGGTACCAGGAGAAATTATAAAAGAGATAGGAAATTTACATTATGATGTGCAAGTTGGTGGAAATATTGTAAAACGTCCTGTTGATCAATTACAGCTGTTAAGTAGAAATCCTGTGGATCATGTGAATGTTAGACGAGAAATTTTCAGAAGTAGTTAAGTTAAATGTTAACCAAGATGCTCAAACATCAGATGTAGATTCAGAATCTATTCATGTACTAATACAGGAGGAAGTTAGAGTACCCCTTATAGGATGAATAGAGGGAAGCCCCCTGAGAGATTAGATTTGTAGTTTTGTACAATGTCAAGTTAAGGGGGAGGAGACTGTTATGTATTTTATAATGTAATACTATATGCGCTACGTGTATTAAGAATAATGTACAGTATTACATTGTTAGAACGTGTTTCGGCCCAGTTCATAAGTGTAGTAGCGTATGTTATGAAGGATTTAATCATTCATTAATTGTCCTAAAGTTAGGATGTGATTCTTCTTACTTTTGTATTGAAGTAGGATCCGATCATTTTGAGAGCGATACTCACTTTTGTTTTTTGTATGTATGTGTACGAGTTTTGTTTACATATTCTCACTCGAGAGTCACAAGTTGTTGAGACAAGCCATTGAGAGCTGAGGAACAATGTAAGGCGTTAGCAGAATAAATGTATTTTAAGAATACCAATGTATCATTGAACCCCAACAAGAAGAATCAGCGACATCGGATGAGATGTAGAACAACACTAATGAATGGATATTATTCCAGGTATGTATGAAGGTGCTATTCCATTTTGGATAGCCAATATCATACATAACAGTGTGCATAAATATTTGGAAGCTCGTAATTGGTTAAAAAAGCCAGGTAATGATTATGCCATACAAAAAAAGAAGCTTGCATAAGAGAACGCAAGCAACACATGCGCAATGCCAATAACTCGCCATCAGTCTCCCAAATGTAAACAAAAATGGAGTTTGAGTGAGAAATACTTCCCATTTTAATCGACCGATACGTAAGTTATCATGCACTAACCCCCATTAAAGATATAGAAAAAAGTGCCAAACTAGCCAGCACTCGTCCATTTCTTAAAGCGAATTTCAGTTTTGCTAGTAATTAAAGTATCATATATTAACCGTAAGATTCAAGGGTGTGGGGTTTGCTTTGTTTTCATCCCGCCAGAAGATTTTCATACTTGTTTAAGGTTTAAAGGTTGATCTTGAGGCAAGTGACAGTGACGATGCCCTGGCAAGAATATGCCGTCGAGACTGACCATATAATTAGACATATGATCAGCGCTCAAGCTCCCTCTCCAATCTCCACCAAGCTAGGACCAGGTAGAGTTGGGTAATGGCTGCTGAGGACTCAACAGGTAGACCTACAGGATCCCCAAAACGCCTCATCCTTAGCTTACAAGTATAGTAAGGTTACAGACACTACAAGAAACCATCGAGCTTAAGCAGGTCTCGAACCCCAATCCAGTAGATCGCTAAGTAAGGTCGTTTCCAATAGGCTACCACAACACTAACTGTTTGGCTCTAAATAACTATGCAAAATGGAATACATCAAATCTAATTAACTCTTAACCCTCCTCCCCATCAACAAATCTGATGGCGTCACACCTGTATTGCTGTGTACAATTGTTTTATAATATAATAATTACTTTGATACATGAGAAAATATATTACCCAAATTTGCTTGCCTACACTTCACATTATGCTTAAAAGTTTGAACAAATCTTCCTACTTCTCGCTTTTTAAATGGATGATGCATTGCAGAAAATGCATGCTGTGTACCATTTACATTACAAAACTCTTTAAACTCTTGTGAAGTGAACTGTGGGCCATTTTCTGTCACTGTCCTTACTAGCAGACCATGTGTTATAAAAAATGGCAATGAGTACTCGTATAGTTGCATTTCTTGTTGTTGTTTGCATACTTCTGACCACTTACTGTATGCATCTGCTATTATCAAGTATGAATGACCTAAATATAGACCTGCAAAATTTATGTGCAATAGTTACCATGCATATTTGGGTAACTCCTATGAGTGCATTCTTGTTGCTTTGGGGTTTTTTGCATAACAGAGTTCATAAAATTCTTAACCAATACTTCGATATCCCTGTCTACACATAGCCATGATACAAAAGTGTTGGCAATTGACTTTGACATGACTATACTGTACCTTGGTGATTAGTATGTATTTCAGATAAAACTTTATTTCTAAATGAACTGGGAATAACTACTCCAGAACCTTTGGTCATACAACCTTGTGTTACGCTCAACTCACTCAAAATTACTTTATACAGTTTACAACTTTCTTCTTTTGCACAGGAGACCCTTCCTGTGATCTAACTCTAATACTATTGCAAGTACTGGGTCTTTCTTTGTACATTGGGCAATTTTCTTTGCTGTAATTGGTAAATCATATACTGAAACTAAAGGAGTACTGCCATCATAGTCTTCTGGAGCTTTGTCTACTGGAAATCTAGATAAAGCATCTGCAATTACCCATCTTTGATGTAGGTCTATACTCAATCTTGTAATCATAAGCTGCTAATGTAATGGTCCCAACGTTGTATTCTTGCTGCTACTAACGCAGGTAACTTGCTTTTGGTCCTAATATTGCCAATCAAAGTGTGAACTTCCTACCATAAAGATATAGCAATATGAAACAGGTTCACTTCATACACTAATACTAAACCTTTCTTTTCTATTTGAGAGTAATTTACTTGACTTGTTCAATACTCTAGAAGCCAATGTAATTGGTTTCTCTGTTCCGCCTAGCATTACATGTGTTAGGACTACTTCTAAACCTAAGTTTGATGCATCGCATATCATTTAACTTGTAAATCCATTTGATAATGTACTAGGGGATTCTATATCTTTGATTTTTCAAAAGATCCTTGACAATATTTTGTTCAATTCCACTTTGCATCCTTATTTAACAAGTTATACAATGGATGTGTAATGGTAGACAAATTCTGAATGAAACATAAAATGCAACTAAACCTAAATATCAGATAATTTCTTAATGTGATCTTATTACCTTTGTTGATTGACTGCTCTATTTTTTTCTTGGTCTTATGACCACCCTTTCCATTAATGACAAAACCTAAGTATTCCACTGAATTAACTTCTAATATGCAATTGTTATCATTTACTTCAATATTATGTTCCTTTAACTTCTTTAGAACAGCCCATATCTCTTTTTGTTCTCTTTTATCTTTACGAAAGACTGAAATATCATCTATGAATATGAATACTCCTGACATATCTGCAAAAGTTTTATCCAAGGTTCATTGCAATTAAGTTTTCACTGTGCATAATTATTATTGAAACACTTGTCTAAGATTCAGTTTTGAAAATACAGTATATCCTGATATACAGTAGTGGCCAATACGTTTTTGGGATTAGGTAATGGTTGTTGAGCTACCTGAAGCTGTGGGTTTAATGTTACCCTGTAATATCCACAGTTCCACACAACCTAACCTGACCATTTTCCTTTACAATAGGAACTAGTGGTTAACCTTCATTTTCTAATCTCCTAATTTCGGTTACGACTACACTTCATGGGCCATATAACTATTAATTGTATTACTTTCAGGTATCCATGAGCCTCGTCATTCTTTTGCAGTCTTATTCACATTTCCAGTAGCCTAGTTCCTCTTTTGCAGCCTGCCGAAGGCTTCTGACTTCCTCATCACTCCTTTGCAGTCTTTTTCAGACCTCCATGACCGTCATCACAGTTTTTAAGCTAATCACAAGCCTCATCCTTCTTTAAGAGGGGATTTCAGGCAATCATTAGCCTCATCCTTTTTATGTAATCTCTATCATGCCTCCAAAGCTTTATCACTCTTTTGCAGTGACTCAGGCCTCCAAGACCCTCATTAATCAGTTTGCATTCCATTCAGACCTCCATGAGGCTCATCACTATTTTTGTAATACTTAGGCTTCGATGACCCTCATCACTTCATTGCATCCTGTTTCTAACCGCATAAGCTTCATCAATCTTTTGGAATATCTTTCTGGCCTCCATAAGACTCGTAACTATTTAGCAGTAACTGTTAGGCTTCCAATTGTCTCATCACTGTTCTAAAATTTATTTCTTTCAGAACTTTTTGTCAGCTTCTTTTAGACCTCCAAAAGCCACATATCTCTTTTGTAGTCTCTTTCAGGCCTCTATGAGTCTCACCATTATTCTACAGACCCTGTAAGCCTCTATAGTACCCATGAGTGTTTGAAGTTTTTTCAAGCCTGCAACTATCATCACTCTTTTGCTGTCCCTTTCAGGCCGTCATTACTCTTTGTCAGCCTCTTTTCGGTCTCTAACAGCATCTTCACTCTTTTTCAGCCTTTTTAAGGCTTCAAATAGCTTCATTACGTTTTACTTCAGTCTCATATAGGAGTCCATTAGCTTTAGCAATCATTCCTAGTCTATTTCAGGCCTTTATGAGGCCATCTGTACTTTTGGACTAGTGTTAAGCCCCCAAGAACCCTAACACTCTTTGACAGGCTTTTTTTTCAGGCCTCCAGTAGCCTCAACACTCTTTTGCAGTCCCTTTCAGACCTCAATGATCCTCATCACTTTTCAGTCTCTTTCAGGGCCACACGCTCATCACTTTTTTTTTCCAGTGTCTCTCATACCTCTGTAAGCCTCATCACTCTTTTACAGTTCCCTTAGCCTTCAACAGTCTCTAATTGCTTTTTCTCTGTATTTTTCAAGCTTCTACGAGACTCATAATTATTTTACAGTCTCTTTCAGGATTCCAACTTTTTTTTTTTGTTTGCAGTGTTTTAGGCCTTTAACATCCACAAGTCACAACGTTCTATTTTGTAGTATCTTTCTTTTGGAGCTTATTTCAAACCTCCACGAGCCTCCTCAAACTTTTGTAGTTTCGTTCTGACCTCCATTGGTCTCATCACTCTTTTTAAGACTTTTTTAGGTCTTCATAAACTTTACCAATGTTTTGTAATATCTTTCAGTCCTTCAACTACCTCATCACTCTTTTGCAGTCTCTTTCGGGCCTACACAAGCTTCATCA
>NC_090725.1:208307352-208339852 GCF_036898095.1 Palaemon carinicauda | reverse complement strand
ATGTCAGCGTGTGAAGAGCGAACCAAACGACTTGCTATAGTGAGAAGTATCTGGGTTCTGGGAACTCCAGCTGGTACTGCTGTGGGAGCCCTGATCTACGATGCAGGAGGGTTCTGCTGGGTGTTTGGTTTTAGCACGGTCCTTTACTTAAGTTCATTCTTTTACTCTGTTTTCGTCGTGAAAGATAAAGAGAAACTGATCGAAGAAAATAAAGAAATCTCAAAACAAAAGCGTTTGTGGAGCCCCCGGAATGTAGTCGACTTATTTCATGTTTGCTTAAGAAAGCGCCTAGGAAATGGGAGGTGGCACATTATGATTTTATTAGGAATCATGCTTATGCTTATGAGTGCATCTCCACACAATTTGTACTTATGGTTATTGCGAGTTCTCAACTGGGACATAGACTCATACAGTATATACAAGATTGTTAATGATGTTGGTCAATCGCTGGCAATGCTTTGCTTTACTCCGATTTTTGGATATCTGCGTCTCCATGACTGTTCTCTGGGAGGTATGACTCTTGTACTAATATTTTGTCGACTCTTAGCTTTTGGGATGACAACTTCACCAAGCCAGTGGTGGGTCCCTTACGTTTTCATCTTCATCCCAGCGGAGTTTGTTATCAAAGGTAAATTCATGTACAAAATGAAAGTTTGAAATGTCTAGAGAAATTTACTGGTAAAATACAAGCATACATACTCACAAACACACATACACACACACACACACACACACACACATATATATATATATATATATATATATATATATATATATATATATATATAAAACGAATTTTGAGCGAAGCGAAAAATCTATTTTTGGGTGAGATCGCCATGTCGTCCTGATGGAAGTTCTTAAGGTAGCTTCCTAAGGGATATATGTTACTACATTGATATTCCCAGAGAATTCAACCTTCAGGTCCCAGAATTCTAACTCCTGGAGTGAATATCCTTAAAATTTCTCTCAAGGATATCACAAAATATCAGAGGACGTATTCTTGACACGCCACATAGCAATCTGCACCCCTAAAAGAATTTACGCTTCGAGGGGGACGTGGCAGGAGAATTAGAAAGTGGGGCCATAACAAGGTTACCCTCGTTCTCATACTACTATTGACCACCACCACAGCGCCATTCCTAAGATGGCGGACATTCCTTGTAGCATTGAGCGTGGTGCTACAGATACAGTGCCTCGGGGAGGGAACTGTGAAGATCTTTTCTTTCAAGAATAGAAGGGTGGTCCATCAGGACGACATGGCGATCTCACCCAAAAATAGATTTTTCGCTCCGCTCAAAATCCGTCTTTTGGGCTCAAGCCATGTCGCCCTGATAGAAGTTTACCAGAGCATCAATGTATCTATGGATTTTCATCAGTGCCTTAACCTTAGGACAACCCTTCTATGATCATTTGGATCAATCGAGACAAGTGACGTTACCGTTATCCGTCATTTTCACTAATCATATGCGATGTTAGTGCTTCCTGCCCCCTACAGGGAAGAGTCATTAGAAAAATGGGGTCTTAAGGTTAGCATATTTTGTATGAACAAACATAAGTATACATTGGATGTACAAACCGTCTCGTAGTTTGTGAATATTACCATATACTTATCAGTGTTTCTTATATCCATTGTTTATGAGCATACAATTATATGAAGAGTACATACTCTGGACTTTTAATCATGCAATTGTTGGGCGAATTAGGACGCAATTACATTCTAATAGACATTTATTTTCAATAAATGACTAAGTAAATTAGCAAGTAAAACGAATGTAGCATGATAACGGAATTATACATGTAACATGTACAGAGATTATCTTTCTTTCTTGGGAAGAAAGAAATGATGAGTGCCACTCTCAGATTGAAGAAAATTTATAATAAAATTTCTTTCCATAATTCCTGTACTAGTTACTTCTATCAGCACTGTGTACTACGTACACACGGCACTAGTGCTATCTGTATAATTCCACACCTGGGATTTTTTAACAGAGCTAGTGTCGCCATGGTAACACTTATTCAAAGGAGGTCACACTAAGAGAGATGACCCCTTCTCCCTTTAATTGACAGTCCCAGTCAATTAGCTGTTCATCATAATATTAGACGGCATGTTAAATACTCTACCCGACGTCACCACATGCTGCATCAGTTCATGGACTTGCTTAGCATAGTGTTTGTAGAACACTCTGGATGATTCTCATCCAGTATATGAGCGAGGACATTCAAAGTCCCAAGCAATTAACTATTTATGACAGTAATTAGGGGGGAGGTTTTAATACACTACCTGCCGCCACTACACAGTGCTTCAGTTCGTGGACCTGTTTCGCATAGTGTTTGTAAAACACTCTAGATGACTTCCATCCAGTGTATGAACGAAGACGCTCAAAGTCCATACACTGAAAGAAGTTCAGTGATGAAGCAATCTTTCACGGATCATGACCTGCGGGAGTGCTGTCAGGATCCGCTCTATGAATAAAGTAGGTGAGCTTCGCCCTCAGTTGTTTTAGGGATAAGTTTGATCCAGAGGTTTCTCCTTTAAAGAGCTGACCTCCCCTGAAGTCTGAAGTTCTACGAAGATAGACCTTTAGACACTCTACCGGACATAGAGAGACATCTTCCTTCAGAGGGCAGATTCTCCAGGGACCCCACCTTTTAGTGAGTAGCTCATTCTTAGCGAGAAAGGATGGATCAGGGAAGAGATTTAGTTCTCCTGTTTCTGCGACCTGGATGTGGTCCTCATCCCTAGATAGGGTCACTATTTCACTAACTCTAGCCCCTGAGGCTATAGCGAACAGAAAAATAACCTTTTGAGTTAGATCCTTAAGCTAACAATCTTCATTGTTCATGGATGAGGCATAATGTAGGACCTTGTCCAAAGACCAAGAGATGGACTTTGGTGGTGTTGCAGGCCTAAGCCTTGCACATGCCTTCGGGATCTTATTAAAGATCTCATTCGCCAAGTCCACTTGAAAGGCATATAGAAGAGGTCTAGTCAAGGCTGACTTGCACATCGTTATCGTGTTGGCTGCCAAACCTTGGTTATGAAGATGGATAAAGAAGGACAAACAGAAGTTCATTGAAATCTCTTTCGGTCTTTTTGCTTTTACGAAAGCAACCCACTTTTTCCATGATGACTCATATCGTCTTCTAGTTGACTGAAACCTGTATTCTTCTAAGATTTCTATATTGCCTTTTGAGATCCCAAACCTTTTCTTAACCGCTAGAGCAAGAAAATCATGCAATGAAGGGTTCGGGTTCTCTGTGATAAATTGAAGGTAATTAATCTCTGAACCTTCCAATGTCGTCCTGGGTTCAGAACTAGGGACAGCCTCAGCCTCCGTTCCTTCCTCAAGGAGGACAGGTTGCTCTTGGGCTACTTGGGAGCCAGCAGGGCTACTCCTACTTGGAAGGATCTCAGGATGTTGAGGACTCTCAGCAGGTGATTGGATGGGATGAACTGGAAATCCTAAATCTATCCCTTCCATTTCAGAGACATGATGTCTATCATTTTTGTTAGAGGATCCTCGTATGGGGCTACGTATCGAGGTAGTTCCTTGACGACGCTCGTAATGAAGAGGTCAGACTGCAGTTCGGAGACTTGTTCCCATCTGGGAGAGAATAGGTCTGCGTCCGTGGACCATTCCAACTCTATCGGCTTGAGCACGAGTAGAGCATCCATTGTCACATTGCGGATCGGTTGTATATGAACTGCTGAAAGGTGCCATCCCTTTAGATAAGGGATGGATATCTACACCTAGACTGTATGAGATGTTCTCTAGCATCGTTGATTTCAGCGTCTCGTTATCGCTTCGGAGTCCCGGATCAGCCGTAGACAATCTGATCTGCCTGGAGAGAGTTTCCCCACTCATGACTGGACCAACATGGTCTTGGGACTTTCGGGTTTTGACATTTTAAGGGAAGCGATTAAGGAAGGACCGATATCGGTCTTTTTAGGCCTCTTCGAGCGTTTGATGCTTGTTTTCTCCAGACTCTCAACACATCTTGCAGCAGTGCTCTTAGCACTGGGCCTGTCTCTATTGCGAACTGTAGAGAGATCAGAGCTCCTCCCTGTTCGCGTTTTGGGAATCTGACTGATCACCAGTCTCTTGACAGACCTTGCCATCTCCTTTTGCATTCCCAAAGGAAAGGAGAGTTGGTGTGACCACAGGCTTCAATGGCTTTTTAGCCATTGCAACCTTTGAGCTGGAGAGAATCGAGACTTCTTGAAGCTTATCTTGCATTCGTGATGTTCTGGGGACCGGATCATTTCCTTGGATGTTCATAGACCAGCCACCTTGGGTGCTGCCCACCACAACCTCTCGTCCAGGAACATTGTTGCCTGAACCTTAATTATTGCATGACTGTGTCTGCCAATTTTATGAAGATATCTAGGACTCTGTCTAGTCTGACGAGTATCTTTCCTAGGAAGTACATTACTTTGTGTAACTTGAATCCTAGATAGGAGGGGAGAGGGTGATTGACTGGAAGTTGCCAATAGACGACTTTCAGGTCTGGTAAGACTACAGGCACCCTTTTCTGCAACGGGGTCTTTATGTTCAGGAGGATAAACATTCTGAACTCGTTGTTTTATTTGGACTTGTTGAGTGGCGACAAGTCCCGAATGACTCTGAATTTTCTTGAGTCCTTCTCGTTAACACACAACGGCCTTCCCTGGAATTCGGTGAACTATAGTTTCCTTTCCACCTGTATGCTCTAAAGCTCTCAGGTAAACTCCTCCAGGAGGGTTCACTACAACTGTGGAGTATTGTTGGACAGCTTGAAATGGATTTCCAGACCTTTCCATCTTCCTCTTAGGTTGGGGACCCATAACCTTGGAAGATTCTCTTTTTGAAAGGATGCCCCACTTTTGGAGAAGTCCTACTTTCTCCGTAGTGGCGCTCTTAATCACTTTCCTGACTACCTCGTCTGGAAAGAGGTCTTTACCCCAGATGTTGGAAGATATTAGCCTCCTTGTTTCGTGTTTCGCTGTCGCGTTAGCTAACACAAACTCCCTACATGTTCTTCTAGCATTTATAAAGGTATAAAGGTCTTTTACCAATGTAGCCATATGTATTTTAGCTAAGACTTTGAGCATGTCTTGGGTATATTGATGAGATGAACAGAACTCTATGTAGCTCTGTAGAGATAAGGAGGCTGTAAGTCTCTCCTTTGTTTCTTGTTCATCCTGAAAGGAAACTCAGATAATTTAGGGAGATTTTCCTTAAATAGTCGACTGGCGACATCTGCGTCAAGTCTTCCTACTGAAAAGGGTAAATGGGCTTCCTTCCAGTTCTTCTCCTGTCTGGGAAAGGCTAGTGACAGAGGCTCGCACTTCTTGAGTGTAGGACACGGTTTACTTGCCTCTACTGCCTCAGTGACATATTTAAATGCTTTCTCCGTAAAGTGGAATGCAATTGAAGCAGGAGCAAGAAAGGAAGAGTGCCTGTTACCTGGTGTGAATACCTTCGACACTGATTAACCCGCTTTTTCTATGCTATTTGATAGGATAGCCTGTGCTTTATCATGGTCGAGAATCATAACCTTCTTTGATTTCGTTCCTTTTCCTGATCTTGGTTCATCCTTCAGTCCAATGAAACAGTTCAGGAAAGCGTCAAAGCTTGGCCAAAACTGGATTTTGTCCAAAGGAACAGCACCAATCTTCTCCGAGATGTAGAGTTTGCCGTTTAAAATCGGCATCAGCTCCGCAAACCTCCAGGGATTGGTTTTGGAGCATGTCGGGAGGTCTTGATCTATGGGTCGTTTGTACAACCCCTGAGGAGCGACAAGTGAAACTTTACCAAGCTCTACCTTGCATTTCGCTTCCTGCTTTGCGCTCTGTTTGCACAAGTTTTCTACTAGATTCTTCACTTGGGCCCATAACTGGTCCATTCCATCTAATAGAGGGATAGAAAGCGGAGATATCGATGTCACTGGCTCTTGAGCCGGTTTGGACAGAGACAATTCCAACCCGACATTCTCCCCTTCTTGCCGTGGGCGCTTTTTGCCCTCCTTCCCGAAGGTTATCTGGCCGTTGGGAGATGTACCTCGCATCTGGGGTACCACTATTTCATTACTCGCTGTTGGAAATAGTAACCTACGCATCTTGTCGTTGGGCAGGTAAGGTCCCGGAGAGATTTTCTGAAAGCCTCTCACCCTGTTGCGTAGCTTGAAACGAGCTGCATCTCTAGTCTCTACAAACTTGGGATTCTTGAAACCTTCGGACAATAGGGCCTGACATACTTTGCAGGCCTGCGGGTTCCAATACTGCAGGTGTTCGGATATAATATTGCTGGGGGCATGAAACCTGCATGCATTATGTCCGTAAAAACACTTACTCTTAGTTTTGCAGAAGACTGCAACACATGACATCTGGTGTTCATCCTGCAAAGAAAGAAAAACAGAATGAGTATACAATTGATTATCTCACTGATAACCAATATATCAAAAGACATATCTTAAGAAAATAGCTTAGGATAGCAAGATATAAAGGGATAGTAGGAGACACATACTTGTGTATCCCTCGCAAGCAAATGCTGATACCTCCCCTCAGTATTAAATGTTAGGAATTTCCTTTTCAAAGGAACTCCAACTGAAAAAAGGGGTTTTCTAACCCCTAGGGATAGGGAAGTGTATACTTCACTGTCCTTTCATTCTAAATACTGTGGGGTATGGATGACTGATTACTCAATCAACTTAATGAAGAAACACCATTCCTTTAATGTAAGAGCAGCTGCAGCATAAGCTCGCACGAGGGTACCCAAAATATGCTAGAAATAATTAATGTATAATCATACTGTAGTTTTCTATTTGCAGTATGCACTATATTGCAATTTACTGGCTACTGTATAATTATATATAGTGTGATCCAGCCAATGTGTTGCCTTTATGGCAATCAGCTGACTGTACAGTCCAGCTGGCATGATGCCAACTGGACTGGGGAAAATGAAAGACATATATTTGTATATCCCACCCAACCTATTTGTTGTGACCTCCCTTACAAAATTAAAACATAGAGTTTCCTAATCATGGAGACTCAAGGATAAGGGCTCGGCCCTTTAAGGGTTAGGAGTGTAACCTCCAGTCCTTAAAATTTTTTAATATTGCAGTGTAATCTGAAGACTGATTTCTAATCAGAATATTGAAGAAATTAAATTCTTTCAATGTGAGATTGGGTTCCACAAATATTTGGGTAGGATATTCAAAATATATTGGAAAAACACTACCAGTATAATATATACAGAAGATTTCTATTTGCAGTATATCCTATACTTCAAAATACTAACTACCTGTATAAACATATACTGTAGTTCAGCCAGCATGTCGTCGGCATAGCTAGCTAACGCCAGCACATTCAGCCAGCTAGCTAAAGGAGAGAGAGATAGCGTGGAGAACTGGCTACCTAATACTGTGTATATATACAGTAAAAAGGCTGTAAAAGTCTAATTTTACGACCTTTCTCCAGAAAGAAGGTTCAAATGGAAGGGGAGAATATAACATTCAAGCTTACATCCAGCTACAGTATTGTCGCCGGCAAGGTTCTGCCGGCCGGCAGTATCAGTACAGTCGGCGTGCTGCCGGTTGAGTAAGCACCATTCTGTGCCGGCCTGGTAGGCAGCACCCCGGCAGCAGCCACTGTTGCTAGCAGTTCTTGGGAGAACTGAAGAACCTTTGGTAACAGAAAGGGCTTCCCACTCACAGCCAATATGGCTAGCAGCTGCTGGCCGGCAGCTGCCCTGGTTGCCTGCCAGCAGCCACCATGACTGCCGGCCGGCAGTAGCCATGACTGCCGGCCGGCAGTAGCCATTACTGCCGGCCGGCAACTGACATGGCCGGCAGCTCGTAGCTGTCATTACTGCCGGCCGACAGATATTATGACTGCCGGCCGGCAGTAGCCATTACTGCCGGCCGGCAACTGACATGGCCGGCAGCTCGCAGCTGTCATTACTGCCGGCCGACAGATATTATGACTGCCGGCCAGCAGCTGTCAACTGCTAAAGAGGGGGAGTCTGGTTGATCCCGGCAACCCACCGGCAACCTTACTGTTGCCGGGACTCGCCAACATAAAAGGGATAGAAGGGAAGGGAAAAGAGGGTCCTGTGAAAGGTACAACAGGAGCCGGCCGTAGCCTGCCCTGCCCTACCTAACAGAACTCCGTTCCTGTATTAGAACTATCCCATGTGCCTAAAGAATTTTATTCCTTAGCCTAGGGTTAGAATAAGACGATAAAGAGGTTGGTAGCACCCTCGCCACCACCTCTTAACGGTAAGGAAACGGGGTTCTAGCGCCAGTGTCCCCTAAGCAGTAGAAGAATTCTGTTCTTCAGCTTAGGGTCAACTAACACAGGACTAGTCTGCTAGGTCACAGGGAGAAGTGTCATATCGTACAGACCCTTCAGGAGTGGCCTAGGGAGGTCTAGCCTCCTATGTCGGCAGCCTAATCTAGCAAAAGAATTCTATTCATCTTGCCAGTCAGCTACCAACCACAGACTAAACACTCTGAGATTCTGGCCGAAACCCAAAAAACCTACATCTGCGGTTACAGGGGAAGGGCAGAAAAAACCGTAGGAAAGTCATGCCTGAATTAAAAATTTGAGGTCGACCCACTAAGGTTGTAGCCTAAAGATACACTCAGAGGGAAGAGGGATTACCCTTAAATCTCCGTCTTGGAGACGTGTAAAGTTTCATCCAATTCTAAGAGATAACTATCTCTGTATAATTGAAATCACAATACATGAGAGTAATCGGGGAAATGTCTGAACGTATAACAGAATGCCTAGGTTAGGTTCCATAGGTGAGACGAGATCTCGGTTACCTCACTCACCGAAACTCTAACTATACGATCGACATGGAAAGAAAAATTATGCACATTATAAATATCATTACAAGTATAATTTGCCTAAATAGCTCACGTGATTAATTAATTGATTAATGCTATCTAAAAACCGGGAAATCGTTCTACTAACTAAATAACTCATGCCTAATGAACGACAGCGCTCATAGCGCCTCCGGTATAGGCTAGCTCTAAACACAATAAATTACTCTAATTTCACTGTGAAATGGGACCTAAAAAATTTTAATTGTAAAAACCCAATACTCAACTTTCCAAAGGCGAAAGAAGCTGGAGAATGCATAATAAAAATCCTTGTAAATCAATCGAAAAGTTAGATCAAAAGGGAACACCCTTGAGCGAAATCGCTACAAAATTAGGAATGTCCGCCATCTTGGGAATGGCGCTGTGGTGGTGGTCAATAGTAGTACGAGAACGGGGATAACCTTGTTACGGCCCCCCTTTCTATTTCTTCTGCCATGTCCCCCTCGAAGCGTAAACGCTATTACGGGTGCAGATTGCTATGTGGAGTGTCAAGAATACGTCCTCTGATATTTTGCGATATCCTTGAGAGAAAGTTTAAGGATATTCGCTCCAGGAGTTAGAATTCTTGGACTTGAAGGTTGAATTCTCTGGGAATATCACTGTAGTAACATATATCCTTTAGGAAGCTACTTTAGGAACTTCCATCAGGAGAACATGGCTTGAGCCCCCCCCAAATATATATATATATATATATATATATATATATATATATATATATATATATATATATATATATATATATATATATATATATATATATATATATATATATATCTCCTCTATTGTACTGGACATGGTTCACACACAATCGTATACTGTAACAGTATTTCTGTTGTTTGTATATATCACTCTCCTCCCACTGACTTGTTTAAGCATGCCTGTTCATGAATAATCTTGTTTGAGTTTTTGTGACAATCTTGCTTGGAACAGTTTCTATATAAACTCATGATCCATTTCAATAAAGTTGGCTGCATTCACCGCGCCTCTCAGCTACAATGTAACGGCCCTCTCGCACACTGCTATATCCTACTGTTTGAGGATATTGCCCACTGAACCAACTCTTCAACACATGTCCCCTCAATGAAATTGCTGCCCTTCACCATCAGAGGAGTGTTCGCCTGGTTCCAGTGTGCCAAAGTCCAGTTTCACATCAAGGGCATGACTCGGTCAAGCACCAACGCAGTTTATGTTCTCGCAGTGATCCACAAGAACGCTTTCCTGGAACTCTCTGGTTGGCCTTACAAGCAAGGGGACACCCCTATAGCGTATAACGCCCTCAAAACATTCCTTCTGGAGCAGTACTTGTCATTGCCAGCTGCTTGTATGGCCAAGTTTTACACCTCTCTCAACAATCGTTAGGGGACCAGAAGGCTTCACTCACCATCTGGGAAATGACCAGTATCACTCGCCTACAACCTGCCACAGACGGCACTCATGCGGTGAACCTACTTCATGTCCTTTGGGTTCAATCTTTACCCGAACCTGTACATGCTGCCATCCCCGATATTGATATTTTGCCCATGAAGGACCTGATGACCAAAGCTGATGCCATTTTGAACAACCACTTCACCACCTTCAAGACCTTCATCAATGCCTGCACTCCTGACAAAGAGGACAAGTATTCAACATCAACCGAAGCTGACGTGAATGGATTAGGACACAGATGGCCACCCTGTAGTGTGCCGGAGTGGCGACAAGGCCATCCACCACCCACCACGTGCTCATGCCCCAACCAATGACCTCTACAGCCACTTACTAATGCCCATTAGCTGCAGTTACACTACTACCACTCCAGATTTGGGGCTGCTGCAAAGAAATATGTGGACGGTAGTCAGTGTCCATAACTTCTTTTTACACGATGCAAGTACTGATGTGCAGTTTTTGGTAGGTCCTGGTGTTTGCTGTTCTCTTATACCAATGTCACTCCGGGTTCCCCAACAAGGAATGTCTAGGGAAATTTATGTCTTAAGAGAAACTTGACTTAGACATAATTGACTTTATTCAAACAAGCTAACAAGCATAAATACAAATGGTCGAGGGTAACAATGTAAAAGATCCTTTTGGCGAGCTTGAACAGATTTAGAGCAACAGTATTACAATGTATGAACATGTACCAATGTCTGCCAGATTCAGGTCTGGCCCCAGATCGTTTGTCAGCTGGCAAACGAATGTTTGCTAAAATGGAAGAAATTTGCCAAAAGGCCTCAAGACCATGGTCGTCACCCTTACACATCATCATGAGGAAGGACTGCTCCCTGCACCTTTGTAGGGATTACAGGTGTCTGGACATGCAGACAGATCCGGATCTCTACCCCCTCCTCAACATTGCCAACGTTACCTCCTACTTGCACAAAGTGAAGGTATTCTCGACTCTTGACCTCCAGAAAGGGTATTATTAGGTGCCCATGAACCCAGAAGACATCACCACCTTCTTCGGCACATACACATTTAATTATCCTGGTCTGGCCATCATAATGCTGGGGCTATTTTTCTATGCCTCATGGATGGTATCTTAGGGGACCTGCTCTTTTGGGTATGTTATGTGGAGGACAATCTTGTGTTCTCTTCCTCCAAAGAAGAACACCTCCATCCCCTACGCATTATTATTATTATTATTATTATTATTATTATTATTATTATTTGCTAAGCTACAACCCTAGTTGGAAAAGCAAGATGCTATAAACCCAGAGACCCCCACAGGGAAAATAGCCCAGTGAGGAAAGGAAACAAGGAAAAATAAAATATTTTAAGAACAGTAACATTAAAATAAATATTTCCTATATAACTATAAAAACTTTAACATAACAAGAGGAAGAGAAATTCGATAGAATAGTGTGCCGGAGTGTACCCTCAAGCAAGATAACTCTAACCCAAGACAGTGGAAGACCATGGTACAGAGGCTATGGCACTACCCAAGACTAGAGAACAATGGTTTGATTTTGGAGTGTCCTTCTCCTAGAAGAGCTGCTTACCATAGCTAAAGAGTCTCTTCTACCCTTACCAAAAGGAAAGTAGCCACTGAACAATAATAACGCAGTAGTGAACCCCTTGGGAGAAGAAGAATTACTTGGTAATCTCAGTGTTGTCAAGTGTAGGAGGACAGAGGAGAATCTGTAAAGAATAGGCCAGACTATTCCGTATATGTATAGGCAAAGTGAAAGAACCGTAACCAGAGAGAAGGATCCAATGTAGCACTGTCTGGCCAGTCAAAGGACCCCATAACTCTCTAGCGGTAGTATCTCAACGGGTGGCTGGTACCCTGGCCAACCTACAACCTACCATTGTTCTTAACTGCCTACAACAGAACTAACTTGTAGTCTGGTACAAAAATTATACCTCTGGCGCCAATGAAGTATCATGTTTAGGTCACCGGATCACTCGTGAAAACGTCCACCCCCTCGCTGGCAAGGTATCATCTGTTCAGAACTTCCCCACACACTCAAAATCAAAGCACAGCAAGGATTCTTGGGCATGATAAACTATTATCACTGGTTCTTGCCAGCTATCCCTGCTAATCTTGTCTCCCACTACATCTCCCTCCAGGTCAGGCCATAAGACCTGAAGTGGGATCCCCTTCAACAAGCAGCCTTCTATAACCAAAACAATATCTTATCAACTGCTACTGCTCTCCCTTTTCCTGTGCCACATGTCCCTCTCCTTCTCTCCACTAATACCATTGACATTGCTATTGGTGTAGTACTCAAGCAGGTGGTCAACAGCTCACCCTACACATTGGTCCTCTTCGGTAGAAAACTATTAAAGGCAGAATCCTTTTACTCTACCTTCAACCACATATTGCTGGTGGAGCATTTGGCTGTGCGTCACTCTTGCCCTTCATCATTCGCATGAACCTGGTGCATGCCTTCACTTGACAGTCCGATGCCTGGTCCACCCATCAATGCAGATATTTCTCTGCCATGACTAAATACAACTGCCCCTTCAACACGTCGCAGTGAAAATGCATGCCATTGCCGATGATCAGTCAAAAAGCACATTGCCCACCACTCCCCTGGGATTGGATTACAACGCCTTGACATATGCCCAACGAGAATATCTGGAGTATCAAGCTTGCAGGACACCTTGCAGATCCCTCCGTAGGTAAGACGTCTCCCTCAATGACTCCAATGTCACCGTCCTCTGTGACGTCAGTAGGTGGTCCGATGATACGGGCCCCCATGCACTGACAGGTGTTTGATTTAATCCATGGCCTCTAACATCCCTCATGCCAATCTACTGCACAGCTACTAAGTTTATTTGGCACGGCATTACTAAGGATGCTACAGATTGGGTCCGTGCCTGTACTTCTTGCAGAACTTCAAAAGTACATTAACCCATGGATTCAGGGGTGGGCACCTTTCATATCGACATAGTAGGCCCT
The DNA here is from genome assembly GCF_036898095.1 of Palaemon carinicauda. NCBI lineage: Eukaryota > Metazoa > Arthropoda > Malacostraca > Decapoda > Palaemonidae > Palaemon > Palaemon carinicauda. The sequence continues at coordinate 208,326,606 of NC_090725.1, read as the reverse complement.
GTACCGACATCACAAGGACACCGTTACTTGTTTACTGTCATTGACCGCTCCACTCGTTGGACTCGTGTATACCGGCCTAACTCTCAGGGCGGATAGTGAGATTTGGTATCCCTGAGCATATATCTTCTGACAACGGTACCAATTTCACCTCTCAATTGTGGACATCATCTGTGAGTCTTCTTAGCCTCACACTACATCAGAGGACTACCTGTAACCTTGCAGTCAATGGAATGGTTGAATGCTTTCATCACACCCTCAAAGCAGCTTTGATGTCCCACTGCAATGATTCTCATTGGTTTACTTAGCTTCCCTGGGTCCTCTTGAGATTAAGGACCACTCTTAAAGAACACCTTGGATATCTCAGCAGCTGAAATGGTGTATAGTAACCTGTTAATCGTCCCTGCTGAATTTTTTCCATCAGCAACCTCCTCAAATAATATTCAGCACCTACGTCAGGTTGTAGGAGGAATTTACACACTGCCACCAGACTTATAAGGCTCCAGCAAAGCAATACATACTGGCAGATTTAAATGCTGCAACACATGTCTTTGTGTGCAGCAACACTTACAAGCCACCCCTGACACTCCCTTACATGGGCCCTTTCCCTGTTATCTGTTGCAACCAAAGGTTTTCTTAATTAACATTCGTGGCAAAGAAGACTAGACATCCATTGACGGCTTATAACCTGCTTATCTCTTGAAAGATGACCCACCTACAGCAACCTATTTCACATGTGTCTTTTTTAGGTGGTTGGAGCCATGTAATACACATGTATTTCATATACGCTCATACAATGTCATGACATTGCTCTTTTTCTCTTTCATCTCACTCTAGCTCTCGCAGTCAGTTATGTTCAGGTCGAGTTTACGTTAAGACCCTTTTCAGTCTACCACATTACAATGAAGCGTGCTAGACTTCATCAAATTCTAAGATTAATAAGAAATATTCTAGGTGCTAATCTACTTTATTAGTTTTTATTGAAAATTTTAAGCTTTGGGGTTCTGTAATAAATAGTGACACTGAATTATCACAACAAAATATGTGAGAAGATGGACGAATCCTATCGTGAAGACTTATAAGTGAAGATAAAAACTAGTTAAAACTTAAAATTCTTACGATAGATTCATTGGAATCATATCATTCTAGTATTTTTGGTGTTTTTATTTTATTATGGAGTGACCCGAGAACAAGAAAATGACTGATACATAAAAACATTTTGTAACATCCTTCACATGATGATATATTTAAAGGTTTACTTTTTTTTTTCTTGGACTCTCAACAGGTTATTCATGTTGGCTGTTTTTTTTTTTTTCATATATTGTCGGGGAGGAAAGTTCCATTGTTAATCAATCCTAGACTTAAGGAGAACTAGTCTCTTGCCTTGTGGGCTTATTGACTTTTGATAAATCCGGTTGGGACAGCTACATGGCCCTTTATGTATTAAGCTTCAGATTACTTCTGGTTTTTGTGTGTTATGCAACTCTCTATATCTTATACGTTATAAAAAAAAACTTTCAAAGCAGCATAGTACACACAGTCCCAGGAATGCTGTCAGTTTAATCCATGTCTACTTCAAAAAAACGAACAGGAAGGCGAACACTGCATATTTTGATTCTCACGATTAGATCTATTGAATTAGACTTAGGAGTTTAGATTATATTCATCAGGGCTGGGGCCTGGGAGGTCTTTCAGTGCCCATGTACAACAGGAGGAAAAACATTATGTAGGAAAAGCTAAGAAGTTGGAAAGCAAGATGAAAAAAAGTAAGAGAGAACGGATGTTTATTCAAAAGATTAATAGCGAATGCGGCTAGGTTGAGATAGCACCGGTGAAGGCCTGTGAGTAAGGTGAATTCTCATAGTGAATGCAAAAAAGTTAACGATGTGTCCTTTGAATATGATGACGTGTGACCCCTATACTAGGATACCTTCATCCCCTTGACTGTTCCGTTGGCAGTCTGACAGCATTGAATTTTTCCTGGAACCTGTTTTCTGAGAAGATGGTTACCAAGATAAGTCAAAGCAGGGTCACTTATCGTTTCATCCTCATTCCAATATTCAACAATAATTTAAGTCATTAAACTTCCAGCGTGTTTAAACATAATACAGCAATGGGAAAAGAATCTGTTTGCGGACCTTCAGGCTTTCAATTATGTATAGAATGATAATGGAGGAACACGTTACTATTTTAACTTAGGTATTACAAATTAATTGTGAAAATAAATACCAAAGTAGAAGGCCTTGGAGCATGTTAAGCCCTTCTTACAATCTCCAATGCTGCACAGAAATCTCTTGATTGTTGTCAAGAAGTTCGTATTATTAGCCTTAATCTTAGTGCTGCCTTTGACCATGTTAATCATGAGGCCCTTGTTTTCAAACTAAAACAGTTGGGAGTGGATGGGTCTTTTTTTAGCATCATAAATAATAGGTCGTAAAGAGTTGTTGTTGATAGGCACCATAGTGAGTAAAGGGATAAGATATCTGGTTTTCCTCAGGGTAATGTTCTTGACCCATTGCTCTTCATATTATTTACACATGTAGTTTAGCCTAGAAAACAAGCTCATCGCATATGTAGATGATGCTACTCTCTTTTCATTAATGCAATCTCATGAATGTAGATCTGGGGTTGCCAAATCCCTTAAAATTAGTGCATGGTGCAGATTATGGGGTATGAAGTTGAATCCAAACAAAACTCAAAGTATGACTGTAAGTAGGTCGAGAACAATTGCTGCTCAATATCCGGATCTCAGAATTGATAATGTTTCTTTAGCTCTGTATGACTCTTTTGAAATTTTAGGTGTGACTCTTGACAACACATTAGGTCTGTGTGTTCATCAATTACACAAAAAGTTGGCTTATTGAGAAATTCCTTTAAGATTTTCGGTGATCAGTCTATTCTGAAAAAGTGTTACAATTCTTTCATTCTATATTGTTTCGAGTATTGTTCTCCTGTCTGGTCTTCATCTGATTCTCAATTTAGTTTGTTGGATAGGAACTTACAGTCTGTTAAATTTCCTATATCTGATCTAGATATTAATCTCTGGTACTGTTGTTCAATTAGTTCGGTATGCATGTTGCATACGGTTTCTCATAATTCTAACCATCCTTGGCATTCAGATCTTCCCGGACAGTACCGCCCTGTTCGTAATGCTAATAGGCATGTAGTTATTTCCAGTAGCCAGGCCTTCCCCATCATGCGGCTCAATACTACACAGTATTCTGGAAGTTTTATTCCAGTTGCGACCAAGTCATGGAATGATCTCCCTTATCGAGTAGTTGAATCGGGAGAACTTCAAAGGTTCTAACTTGCAGCACATCTTTTTATGTTGAACAAACTGACATAAGTTTCTTTTTATAGTTTATGTATGAAAAATCGGTTTTAATGTTGATACTATACATAAAATATTTTATTTTAATTTTTTTCCCCATATAGTTTATTTATTTCCTTATTTCTTTTCCTTACTGAGATATTTTTCCCTGTTGAAGCCCTTTGGCTTATAGCATCCTATTTTTCCACGTAGGGTTATAGCTTGGCTAATAATAATAATAATAATAATAATAATAATAATAATAATAATAATAATAATAATAATAATAATAATAAAATGGCTAGCCACCACGAAAGACACAAGTCTAAAATTAGAATAATAAAATCAAAGGATAAAAACTTTTCATCTCAAAAAGTAACTTGGATGAACCCAGCTTTAAGACTAACCATTTTTGTATCCCTGTTTCTGATCTATTCGATATTTATAATATACTTTGTTTCTTGAGGCAGAATTAACACTAAACCCACCCTTTTCAAGCTTTCCATCATCAGTTTTACACACTTTTTGGAAAGTAAATGATTAATTTCATTAATAATTGTGTAAAAGAAAATCAACATTTACCTTCATCTCAAGTAGGAAATAAAAAAAAGATAGTCGAAGAATAGGATAATGAAGTGTGGAGAAGAGGAAAAGTTTATAAAAAAAACCTGTCAATGGAAAAAGTAGAATTTAGAATTTCATGGATTTTAAAAAAGATGCCGCCATATCTAAGTAAAATGACTTAACGATGTTAACAGGGGATAATAACAGAATCCAAAACTAAATTGTAGAAGTATTATGGTGTTAATATAAGATCGACTGATGAGGATGTGAAGTTAGTAATTAAATTTAATGAAAATATAGAAACATAAGTGTTCAGAGTTGCAAGAACAATGCTGTAGGCTGTAATTGAGTCTTTATAATATCAGTGATGAAAGTGCATGGTCAATAGATGATTTCAATACTATTTCATTATAAAAGGAAGTAACTATAAGAAATATGTGAGCATAGCATAAAATTCCAGAGAATGAGAGTGGGTGTTAAATTAGATTGCAACAGAAAACTGTTTGCTTGAGACGGAGCAGCAATTTAAACTCAAGCAAGGAATGTGTGTAGATCAGGCAATTGCTCTCAAACTGCCAAGTAAGAAAATGGAGAATAAAGAGTCAAAGCTGTGGGTCATCATCATAGGATCAAGAAAAGACTCGTGAGGGAACTGATAGTCAAGCAATGATGTATAGACTCTATGAAGATTATGTTATGTTTTTGAGAGCGGTTTAATAATGCTTTAGGTATTATTGATAAATACAACGTTGGCTGGAGTTCGTGGATATTTGGTAGTATATCCAGCTGAAAGTTTGGTAGCATGTGTAAGAGGTGAGGAATAAATGGCAAGAAATATGTTGAGAGTAAATGGAAGCCAGAAAAAGGGAATAGCAAGTGTTAGTTTGAAGAAGGAAAACTAAAAGGTATCGAATGATACAGGTAATTGAGAGTCATGTTTTATTCAGTGAATAAAACTAAAGGTGCATACACACTGCGTAAATGTTTCGTGTTAACACGCCATATGACGTGGTAACACGTGTTTAGCAAAAAATCTGGAATCTGGAACAGGCGTTCTCATAATGCAGTTCACACTGGTGTGATATGTCGCGTAACACGTCAGCTGACGTGTTACGTGACATAACATGCATCAACACCCATCAGATCAAGTTCAAAACTCTCAGATATTCGTCAGGTTCTTTATATTTCAATACTCACAGGGATCGTAGGCAGTAAGAAAGTACACAGGGTATGAGGAATGTGGAAAGAAACACCAGAATAAAATAAACAATATTTAATTACATAATACACTTAATACTAAATAAGCCTTGTGAGCAAACTTAACAGTAAATACGAGCAATAACAATAACGGGCTCACAAAGATACCTAATACTTAGAAGCTAACCCTAACGAAGCAAAGAAAGGACATAACATGCCAAAGGCTCAAATAATAATAATACCGGCCCAAAACCACTAACCTATAATTATAAGATTGAAGGAAAACTAGAGAAAATAAAGACAGGAAAACCTTAAATATCCTACCAAACCGTGTTTGTACTAAACTTAAAACTAACCCAATACCAACAACTTACCATAACATAATAAATATAAATGTGATTGATAATTATATACAAAAATCCTCGCGTACAACGAAGTGCACAGGAGTCTCTTCAACCTCCCAGCAGATATACGGGGGAGCACACAAATTGTCCAGGTAGACTCAGGGGTTGGCATCAATTCCGAGGAACAACACAGGATAATTACGTCTTACCTGGCAATATCCTCCCTACGGGCCTCCTCACGAGCCATTAGCTCTCCTGGACATGCAGCTCAAGACGGACAGGACAGTGGTTGGCGTAACACCACGTTTTCCGCCAAATCCTCAGGCAGGAATCAGGAGAACAGGTGTCGCAAGTGACGATAACCTGCGATATCACAGCCATGATCCAACTCCACAATGCACATACGCCACAGATGGTTCTGCACATCTACGGAAAACCACTTCCGAGGGAGATCCGTCAGATTATTCCTCCAAAAAGGCGTAATATCAATCTCCAGAAGGTTGCCAGCAAAAGAGCGGATGTCCAGAAGCTTATACAGGCTCGAACTGCCTTAGCCCGGCCACCACTCACTGCACTACAGTTCCATTCCAACTCGAAAACAAAATAAAAACAATCGTTAACACGATAATTAGGCAATTAACAACAAGAGAAGGAATCACTGAGCAAAACCACTGAACGTTACGTTAACGTAAAAAAAAAATACGGTTACTGAACTGAATATAATAAAGCACTTAAGACTAAAGTACAAGGCTGATTTGAGAGAACAAACAAGCAATAAATTACGTTAATTTGACACCTTCCTCCCCCTAAAAAAATATTATTCAAATAGAATAGATTATTTTTAGTACCACACAACCATATAACATACTAGAAAATAACCATGTAGAAAACTTAATCCAAAACATCCTACAAGGGAAAAAGAGAACTTAATCTAAAACATCCTACAAGGGAAATAAAGACAACCTAATCTAAAATATCCTGTAAGGGAAAAATAAGGTGAAGCAACACTCACAACATAATGAAACAGACTTAAGACAAAGCCCAAATCGATACACCATTTTAAATGATAAAAAAAATTAACTACCTTAAATATAATTTTCAATACAAACCCCGAAGGAGAAATGAGAAGGCGAGGTGAGTAGAGAACTGACCAGACTTACATCCTAGAAAGGGCGTTAGGAATACAATTATCAACACCCTTAACATGCTTAATACTTAAAGCAAACTCCTGTAGCTGAAAAGCCCAATGCAAAATCCTCTGGTTTGAACCTTTCATTCTTTCAATGAACACCAAAGGGTTATGGTCCGTCCATTTCTACGGGAAAGGAAAAATTGGTAACATATGGTTTGAAATGAACCAAGGTACGAATTAAAGCTAGAGCCTCCTTCTCGATGGTAGAATACCTTCTCTCAGCATCCAACAACTTACGACTAAAGTATGATACTGGACGCACTTCACCATCTTCATGTCTTTGAAAAAGTACTCCACCTATACCCACATCACTGGCATCTACAGCCACAATAAAAGGTTTCTGAAAGTCAGGAGACATTAGAATGGGGTTAGACATCAATACAGTTTTGAGTTTTAAAAAAGATTCCTCACAATGAGAAGACCATACAAACTTTTGTCCCTTTTGCAATAGTTGAGTAAGGGGCTGAGCAATGTCAGAGAAACTCCGGACGAATCTCCTATAATAACCCAACATTGCTAAAATTTTCTGGACCTCCCTAACATTGTGTGGCCTTTGCAAATTTAATAGAGCCTTGAGGTTAGCTTGTTTAGGAGTAACCTGACCTAAATCAATCTCGTGACCTAGATAACACACCTTGGCTTTACCAAATTCACATTTACTCAAATTTACAACAAGACCAGCGGCTCTCAAGGTCTCAAATACCTTCTTTAATCTCACCAAATGAGTCTGCCAATCATTCCTGTGAATAACCAAATCATCTATATAAATTTCTGTACCCTCCAGACCACATATTACTCGGTTCATCAACAGCTGGAAGGTACGCTCTGCATTCTTCATCCCAAAGGGCATTACCTTACATTCGTAAAGCCCAAAGGGCGTAACAAAAGCGGAAATCTCACGAGCTTGATCAGATTGGGGAACTTGCCAATACCCCTTTAAAAGATCAAATTTTGTTATAAACTTAGCAGGTCCTATCCGATCAAGACAGTCCTCAATACGTGGCAGAGTCATTCTTTGTATTAGCATTGACCTTGCGGTAGTCCAAACACATGCGAAACTGCCCGTCAGGTTTCTTAACAAGTACAATAGGGGAGCTCCAAGAACTTACCGAAGGTCTAATTAAATCATGCTCCAACATATAATTTATCTCCTTCTCGACAATATCCCATTTTTCTGGATTTAATCGATAAGGACTTTGTTTGACTTGGGAAGCACTGCCTACATCAACATCATGTTGGAGCAAGGTCGTTCTGCCTGGAGAGGCCTGAAATAAGTCTGAAAAATAAGATATTAATTTCATCATGTCATCCTTCTGGATACCCTCCAGATGCTCCAAACCCTTTACTAAAGTTTCAAAATTTTGCATATTACTTGTAAGGGCATCTGATGATACCTGGCAAAACAAGTCAGCTGGTTCTTCTAATGTGTGGTCTATCACTAGAGACACTGGCTCATATACTATAGCTAGAGGATCAAGTCTACCAACTGTGTAAGATTTAAATCTATTTATATGGAATATCCGACACTTTCGTTTGGTCCCAGGAGCTTCCACTTCATAATTGACATCAGACAATTTCTGGAGTACCTTCCAAGGCCCCTTATACCTAGGTTCCAGAAGATTGTTAGTGTGTACTCAAAACAAGCTCATCAGGCTCAAACGAACGTGCCTTGCTCCTCTTATCATAATTTTTCTTCATTGAGGCCCGAGACAACACCAAATTATCCTGGGCAAAATTCCAGGCAGTTGATAATCTCCTCCTCAGGTCTTCAACGAACTTACCCACATTCAATTCTTTCTTATGACTAATCTCTAGCAACTCATGGAAAATTTCTAGAGGACCCCGTACTTTATGTCCAAAAATCAACTCTAATGGAGCTATACCTGTGGAAAAATTGGGATGATTAGGTATAGCAAAGAGAGCAAAAGGGAAGACCTTTATCCCAATCCTCGCCTTGCTCATAACAGTACTCTTTTAGAATAGACTTAAGGGTTTGGTGGAACCTTTCCACTACGCCCTGACTCTCTGGGTGGTAAGGTACACTGGTAAAGTGCTGAATGGCCAGTTTAGCACATTTACCTTTAAATACTTTGCTCGTAAAATGCGTGCCACAATCAGTTTAAATTTTACGAGGCAACCCATACCTGGAAAAAAATTCTATTAGTTTCTCAAACACTACTTTGGATGTAATTTTCCTAATAGGAAAAGCTTCAGGAAACCTAGACGCTCTGTCCATTATAGTTAAAAGATAAGTAAATCTAGATTTAGTTCGGGGCAAAGGCCTAACCACATCAACAACCAACTCAGCAAAAGGATCTCCAATTGCAGGAATTGGATGCAAAGGGGCTTTAGGAATAGGTTTATTAGGTTTACCCATTATTTGACATGTTTCACAACTTCCTACAAATTTCTTCACTGAGGATTTCAATCCTGGCCACCAAAAATATTTTGCCAATCTACTATGAGTTTTACAAACTCCAAAATTACCAGAGAAAGAATCCTCATGAGCTAAACTAACGACATCATTCTGATATTTTGAAGGTACCACAATCTGTTCCACCCGAGAGGTTTGGTTCAAGCTGTAATCCACAGGACGACTAACTCTATACAACAAACCTCTAATCACACAGAACCTTGGTTTTGTTAAATCATCCGTACCTCTTAATTCATAATTGAATTCAGCCTTCTGAGCTTCAATAAAGCATACACGGTCACAATCAGGTTTAAATATTTTATTTATAAAACTACTACTACCACTACCTACAGACCAGGACTCTCTACATCTACCTCTAAACTACTAAAGTTTAAATTATCCTCATTCTATAGGGCGGCAGCAGCCTTTGCAGAAGCTCGAGTAGTAATTGCCACAGGACTTGCAGTTACGGACACTATTGGGAATATTTCATAACCTTGGGCATCTAACATATCATTTCCCAAAATGCCGTCAATACCCGGGATAGGAAGCTTTTCTACCACTGCCAATTCTGTCACCTTGTGATACCCTGGGAAGAATGCCTCTACTTCCACGAAAGGTGCAGAAACCTCTGTATCAGGGAACCCACCCAGGACCACATAATTTCGAGAATTCACACCAACATCCTTCAACACCCTTGACAAGACCAATGATCGAGCGGACCTAGTGTCCCTCAAAAAGTTCACTCTGACTACTTTACTATTAATAACCAAACTGCCAGGCCAAATATATTTGTCAAAAAGTCACAAAGGAGAGCTAGTAGGTGATTGATTTATTTCACCTCCACTACCACTAATCCCAACCCTTCCTTCAGTTCCTGGGGAACACTCAACTTCAGTATTAGGGGTAGTAGGGGCATTGGCTATTAAAGATACGGGGACATTGTTACCTCCCCTTCCGTTCTGCTGGAGATACCTCATCCGGGCAGGACACCGAGCTTGAAAGTGCCCCTGCTCGTGACACCAAAAACAAGTTCTCCTAGCTCTACCAACATTATTCAACATTATTAGAACTTTGGGAACCCTGGGAAAACACCCGAGTGTTCCTTCCACTCGTGTTATTTCCCTGGCTAACTTCAACCTTTGTTTTAATGGGGTTATTGGATCTCCAATTATTATTTGGCCTGGCAGACTGGGATTTAAAGTCTGATGGACTAAAGCTACTACTACCTACAAGGTGTGTTAACACAAACTCATCAGCTATCTGAGCAGATTTACTCAAGCTATATGCTTTAACCTCCTCCAGGTGAATCCTGAGTTCTTTAAAGGTTTTCTTAAACTCCTCAAGTAGCATCAGCTCCCTCAAGGAGGAGAAGGAGACCACCTGGCGACTCTTTACCCAGTCGTCAAACTGCTCCTCCTTAAGATGGGCATACTCCACATAGGACATAGTATCGGGCTTTATAGAATTTCTAAATTTCAGGCGATAATCCTCAGGGACCAAGTCATACGCCTTGAGAATCAACGCCTTAACTTTACTATAATCTCCGGCTACACTCTCTTCCAAAGCATTATATTGGCGAATGGCCTTACCTACTAACCTGCATTGAATCAATACAGTCCACATCTCACTGGGCCAAGACAATCTAGTGGCCACTCGCTCAAAAGCCTTAAAGGACTCCGGCACATTACCTTCATCAAACACTGGCACTAACTTTAATGGCGCACTTATGTTAAACCTATCTGAAGAAGGACTGGTAGGAGTACTATTAAAGTCAGGGTTAGCTCGTAACCTAGTCAAGTCTAAGTTAATTCTAGCCATTTCCAACTCATGGCACCTCGCCCTCTCATTCTCTTCGAATTGTACCTTCAATAATTCGATTCTTTTACAAATTATGCTAAGATCTTCATTTTCAGGATTCCCCACAGACTGTATTGGGTCTGGCTCTACCTCTACAAAGGGTTATCAGAAACTCTAGTTTTTACGGTTAAATTACCTGGACCAGTATAAATAACACCAGTACGAGGGTGGTCCTCAAATAGTGACAGCCCCGGATTAACACTGACCTCATCAAGAGAATTCTCATCATCAGAACATCCACCAATCATATCTCTAACCAAATCATCACCCTCGGCTATACCACGAGCCACCATTGCCTCAACAGACAACAACAACTGAGCCCTAATGTCCTTGAGTCTAAAAGAAATATTTAACCAACGAGCACAACTCCTTAAATGCTCCTTACTTAGGATAGCTAAATATTTGATACAGTCAGAAGACCCCAAAAATTCTGCTAGGTCAAAAACAAAGTCTCCCATAATGAATTACCTACAAGGGGAGGAAAGTAAGGCAAGCAACAAAACCAAATCAAATATTGTAATCCATCCCAGAGTTGCTCCACAAACTCAAACTCTGTGCACACCCACGTACGATCCTGTCACGGTCGCCAAATTGTTACAACCCCTTTGGCCGTAAGGCCGTAATACAGGTTCTTTATATTTTAATACTCACAGGGATCGTAGGCAGTAAGAAAGTACACAGGGTATGAGGAATGTGGAAACAAACACCAGAATAAAATAAAACATATTTAATTACATAATGCACTTAATACTAAATAAGCCTTGTGAGCAAACTTAACAGTAAATACGAGCAATAACAATAACGAGCGCACAAAGATACTTAATACTTAGAAGCTAACCCTAACAAAGCAAAGAAAGGACATAACATGCCAAAGGCTCAAATAATAATAATATGGGCCCAAAACCACTAACCTATAATTATAAGATTGAAGGAAGACTAGAGAAAATAAAGACAGGAAAACCTTAAATATCCTACCAAACCGTATTTGTACTAAACTTAAAACTAACCCAATACCAACAACTTAACATAACATAATAAATATAAATGTGATTGATAACTATATACACAAATCCTCGCGTACAACGAAGTGCACAGGAGTCTCTTCAACCTCCCAGCAGATATATGGGGGAGCACACAAATTGTCCAGGTGGACTCAGGGGTTGGCATCAATTCCGAGGAACAACACAGAATAATTACGTCTTACCTGGCAATTTCCTCCCTACAGGTCTCCTCATGAGCCATTAGCTCTCCTGGACATGCAGCTCAAGATGGACAGGACAGTGGTTGGCTTAACACCTCTTACGTGGTGGGACAGCAACGACCACGTCTTCCGCCAAATCCTCAGGCAGGAATCAGGAGAACAGGTGTCGCAAGTGACGATAACCTGCGATATCACAGCCATGATCCAACCCCACAATGCACATACGCCGCAGATGGCTCAGCACATCTACGGAAAACCACTTCCAATGGAGGTCCGTCGGGGTTTTCCTCCAAAAAGGCGTAATATCAATCTCCAGAAGGCTGCCAGCAAAAGAGTGTATGTCTAGAAGCTTATGCAGGCCCAAACTGCTTTAGCCCGGCCTCCACTCATTGCACTACAGTTCCATTCCAACTCGAAAACAAAATAAAAACAATCGTTAACACGATAATTAGGCAATTAACAACAAGAGGAGGAATCACTGAGCAAAACCACTGAACGTTACGTTAACGTAGAAAAAAATAGTTACTGAACTGAATATAATAGAGCACTTAAAACTAAAGTACAAGGCTGATTTAAGAAAACAAACAAGCAATAAATTACGTTAATTTGACAATATATATATATATATATATATATATATATATATATATATATATATATATATATATATATATATATATATCTATCTATCTATCTATCTATCTATCTATATATATATATATATATATATATATATATATATATATATATATATATATATATATATATATATATAAATCTATCTCTATATATCTATCATGCTCACTCCACAAAAAATCAAATCTTTCTGACGTAACACGCATCAGTTAAATAAAAACGTAGTTGTGTTATATGATGCAATCTGTTGCTGTGTGTTGACACGTCATATGGCGTGTTAGCACGAAACATCAGCGCAGTGTGTATGCACCTCAAGAAATGATCTACAAACTCCGGAATATTTAAGTTTAAAGACAATGGTTTCGTGATTCACATGGTCAAGAAAAAGTATGTGATACATGAAGACCCTCTCCAGACATGACCAAGTACCAATTTTTTGTAAAAAAATTGTTTTATTCTCATAATTCTGATTTACAGAAATTTCACCAATGTGATTTACTTTCTTTTCTTGATGATGCTAAATTTAACAGTTGCCTGTTCAAAATTTCACTAGTTTATTGATTAAATAATAACAATGGGGGATGCCTGATCCTTTGAAAATAAAGAACGCCATAAAACGCTGGTTTTACCTTTCCAAAATCACAAAAAAGAATTGAGACTTGAAAATTACAAGAATCATTAATATTTCATCCAGTATTCATTTATATGACAATTACAAAAGGAAGGTAAAGTGTTATGTTATAGAGTGTAATACAAATCTTTTCAGTGTTCCAACATTTTGTAATCTTTCTTATTGATGATTAATTTGCAGATGAAAATAAGCAAAGGACCTAGAGGGAGAACCCTTTCCGACTCTTCTTCTTTTCTTCCCTCACCAAAAAACATTCTACTTAGTTGATTCTCTCTTGATTGGTAACCGACAGGGACAATGGCATGTGTATTGGATGTTTATTGACATGCGCTTCATCTCTTTCAAAGCGACAAAATTGAATAGGAACTTTTTTTACTGTTATTTCTAACAATCTAGCCTTCTCATAACAAGACTTAATACTACACAGTATTCTAGACGTTATATTCCAGCTGAGACCAGATTGTGGAATTATCTTGCTAATCAGGCAGTTGAATCGGTGGAACTTCAGAAGTTCAGACTTGCTGGAAATATTTTGTTTTATGTTATATATGTATATGTATCTATACACACACACACACACACATATATATATATATATATATATATATATATATATATATATATATATATATATACATATATATGTATATATATATGTATATATATATATATACATATATATATATATATATATATATATATATATATATATATATATATATATATATATATATATATACACACACATATATATATATATATATATATATATATATATATATATATATATATATATATATATGTATATGTATATATATATAAAGTATATATGTATGTCTTATTTATAACTGTAATCGAACAGTTTAAATTTATTTTTCAAAAAGGCCCATAAAAGAAACATAGGAAATATAAATAAATCACTTTATTTCCTTTTTCTTTTATGGGCCAGTTTGATAAAACATATATACATTTATATATAAGTATATATATATATATATATATATATATATATATATATATATGCATATATATATACATATATATATATATATATATATATATATATATATATATATATATATATATATATATATGCATGCATATTTACACACATATATGTATATGTGTATATATATTTATTATTAATATGCACATATATACACACATATATACAGATACATATATTTATGTATATAAATAAATATATATATAAATATATATATATATATATATATATATATATATATATATATATATATATTGATACATTTAGAAGGAATTTGATCAGTAACGAAATTTTCTTTGCTCCTACTTGTAAGAGAACCCATTGCCATCTCATGGTGACGAATTGACTTGTCCGGCAATGCTTACCACAATTTTGGTTTTCATTTTTATGTCTCCAAAAAGTTTATTACCTTTTTTTCGGCCTTTTTCCAGCCCTCCAATTGCTATATTACTCATATGCAGTATCCTTCACGTCTCCAATAATCTTATTAGTCTTTAATAGTGTTTTTTCAGGTCTCTAATGATTTCATTACTCGTTTTCTAAGGCTTTTCCAATCCCCAATAGTATACTTCAATAATCTTTTGCAGTCCCTTCCACGTCTCCAATAACCTCATCAGGCTTTGACAATATCTTTCAGTCCTCTAATAATCTCATTACTCATTTTCAGACCTTTTCAGTCCTCCAGCTACTTTACTACTCTTTTGCAGTACATTTTAGACCTCAAGTGGTCTCAAGACTCTTTTACAGTGTCTTTCAGACCTCCAACAGCCTCTTCGTTTTTCTGCAATCTCTTTCTGGTTTCCAATAACCTTATGATTTTTTCATTGTTTTTCATACTGCCAACAGCCTTATTACTGTTTTACAGTTTTTTCATGTTCTGCAATAACCTCATCAGTCTTTTACAGTGTATTTCACACCTCCAAAAACTTTGTTACTTCTTGTAGTCTCTTTCAAGTCTCCAATTACTTTATCATTATTTTGCCTCCAACAACCTCATAACGTTTTTATAGTCTCTTTCAAGCTTCCAATAAACTTATTAGTCTTGTATAAAGTTTTTTAGGCCTATAGCAGCCCCATCACCTTTTACGGTCTCTTTCAGGCCTCTAACAGCTTTATCACTCTCACTGTAGTCCGTTGGCTCATGACCTATGAAGTCACCACGGTAGAGCTTGAATAAATTCCTCTCTTTGACGCAATGATTTCCTTTACATACATTATACTAAAAAGTTATTTCATGTTCACAGTGTTCAGAAACTTTATTATATATTGGGTCTGTTTCTAATGAAGCATTTCTGTTATTTAATTACATTGCCAAATACGATTTAGAAAGGCTATGTTTAGATTTCTCGTATCAATGGGCTCAGTTCATCACATGTAGTCCTATATTATCTTCTTGTTCTCTTCATCATTTTGGTATTGTACCGTATGGTTGCCAACCGATTATCAGTAATAAGATTTACGGATTATAAAAGCTTTTCGTGGATCTGATTTATGTTAGAATTTTGATATTTCATCATTAAAACCTGATTTCACATTCTTGAAAAAATATAATCATGGTATCAGATATGTTCATACTCCTATGATTAAAGTCATCGAAAGTGAGCGTCATTTGGGATAGACTACACAAGGATATGTCATTTCCACATGAGGCCATACGTCATTAATATATAAATCCCTTGGCAACCTGAATTCAAGTATGAATAAAGGGAACGGGTAACCTATTTATAGGACTTTCTTTTTTAAAAGAAAAATAAGCTAAATTTGATATGATAAGAGTATTTTTGGTGATTATAACAGGAATTTCTTTTTAAACGTACGTCTGAGAAGATGTAAAAAAAAGGGCATCCATTTATGTTTCTGAACAAGGGTCGAAGATTGTCAAAATTGTTCTTCTACTTCAATCAAGATGATGGCGATAACTAAAGTATGATAAGGAAAGTTGTCTCAACGCATTTCAATGTTTATCTTGCAGTTTTATGATACAGACAATGGCGTGCACAAGGTTTCGTAAAGCCTTGAGGTCGGCCAAGGATATTCTCAGAGCGATTACAATTGAACCTATGTTGTTTTTGAAAGCAGTGTCCTATGCGGCTTCATTTGCTCCAACTGAAAATCTGAAGCTTGATCGGTACTGCAGGGTAACACTTGGTTATCCCGGTGAAGTATGTGAGAAAATTAACGATGGGAACCACGAAAGTATACAAGTGGAAGTGCAGAAGCGGGTTAACATTTTTAACTTTAATGAAAAACTAATATCAAGCATAATTCCCGTGTTACTGTTATCATTTATCGCATCTTGGAGCGATCAAAGAGGAAGGAGATTACCTATACTTCTATCAATATTTGGTACCACCCTTAGTTCCGCAACTTATCTTTTGGTTTCTTTTTTTCCAACTTGGCCTCCAGAAATTTTGTATGTAGCCTCGTTTTGTTTATCTTTCGGAGGCGGGTGGTCTTTATTCTACATGGCCGTCTACAGTTACATTGCTGACATGTCAGCGTGTGAAGATCGAACCAAACGACTTGCTATAGTGAGAAGTATCTGGGTTCTGGGAACTCCAGCTGGTACTGCTGTGGGAGCCCTGATCTACGATGCAGGAGGGTTCTGCTGGGTGTTTGGTTTTAGCACGGTCCTTTACTTGAGTTCATTCTTTTACTCTGTTTTTGTTGTGAAAGATAAAGAGAAACTGATCGAAGAAAATAAAGAAATCTCAAAACAAAAGCGTTTGTGGAGCCCCCGGAATGTAGTCGACTTATTTCATGTTTGCTTAAGAAAGCGCCTAGGAAATGGGAGGTGGCACATTATGATTTTATTAGGACTTATGCTTATGCTTATGAGTGCATCTCCACACAACTTGTACTTATGGTTATTGCGAGTTCTTAACTGGGACATAGACTCATACAGTATATACAAGATTGTTAATGATGTTGGTCAATCGCTAGCAATGCTTTGCTTTACTCCGATTTTTGGATATCTGCGTCTCCATGACTGTTCTGTGGGAGGTATGACTCTTGTACTACTATTTTGTCGATCTTTAGCTTTTGGGATGACAACTTCACCAATCCAGTGGTGGGTCCCTTACATTTTCATCTTTATCCCGGCGGAGTATGGAAGCGTCACTATCAGGAGTAGGTTATCAAAGGTATGTACAAAATGAAAGCTTGAAATATTTAGAGAAATTTACTGGTAAAATACAAACATACATACTCACACACACACACATACACACGCACACACACACACACACACACACACATATATATATATATATATATATATATATATATATATATATATATATATATATATATATATATATACATATATTCTCTCTATTGTACTGGACATATTTCACACACAATTGTTTTACGTAATAGTATTTCTGTTGTTTGTATATATCACTCTCCCCTACCACTGTTCATGAATGATCTTGTTTGAATTTTTGTTACAATCTTGCTTGGAATAGTTTCTATATAAACTCATGATCCATTGAAATAAAGTTGGCTGCATTCACCGCGCCTCTCAGCTACAATGTAACGGCCCTCTCGCACAATTGGGGGCCATCCCCCTCACTGCTATGTCCTACTGTTTGAGGATACTGCCCACCGAACCAACTCTTCGATATATGTCCCCTCAATGAAATTACTGCCCTTCGCCAGCGGACGAGCGTTCGCCTGGTTTCAGTGCGCCAAAGTCCAGTTTCACATCTGGGGCATGACTCAGTGAAGCACCAAAGCAGTCTATGTTCTCGCTGCGATCCACAAGGATGCTTTCTCGGAACTCTCCGATTGCCTTGCGAGCAAGGGGACACCCCTATAGCGTACAACGCCTTCAAAACATGCCTTCTGAAGCAGTACTTGTCATTGCCAGCTGCTTGTATAGCCAAGTTTTACACCTCTCTCAACAATCGTTAGGGGACCAGATGGCTTCGCTCACCCTCTGGGAAATAACCAGTATTGCTCACCTCCAACCTGCCACAGACGGCTCTCCTCATGAGGTGAACTTACTTTGTGCCCTTTGGTTTCGATGCTTACCCGAACCTGTACGCGCTGTCATCCCCGATGTTGATATTTTGCATTGTGTATTAATCCTAGACTTAAGGAGGACTAGTCTCTTGTCTTATGGGCTTTTTGACTTATGGTAAGTCCAGTTGGGATAGCTACATGGAAGAAAGGAAGAGGGAACAGAGGTATATTCAAAAGATTAATAGCGAATGCGGCTAGGTTGAGATAGCACCAGTGAAGGCCTTTGAGTAAGGTAAATTCTTATAGTGAATGTAAAAATGTTAACGATATGTGTCCTTTGAATATGATGACGTGTGACTCCTATGCTAGGATACCTTCATCCCCTTGACTGTTCCGTTGGCAGTCTGACAGCATTGAATTTTTCCTGGAACCTGTTTTCTGAGAAGATGGTTACCAAGATAAGTCAAAGCAGGGTCCCTTATCGTTTCATCCTCATTCCAATATTCAACAATAATTTAAGTCATTAGACTTCCAGCGTGTTTAAACATAATACAGCAATGGGAAAAGAATCTGTTTGCGGACCTTCAGGCTTTCAATTAAGTATAGAATGATAATGGAGGAACACGTTACTATTTTAACTTAGGTATTACAAATTAATTGTGAAAATAAATACCAAAGTAAAAGGCCTTGGAGCATGTGATGCCCTTCTTACAATCTCCAATGCTGTACAGAAATCAAGAAGTTCGTATGATTAGCCTTAATCTTAGTGCTGCCTTTGACCATGTTAATCATGAGGCCCTTGTTTTCAAACTAAAACAGTTGGGAGTGGATGGGTCTTTTCTTAGCATCATAAGTAATAGGTCGTAAAGAGTTGTTGTTGATAGGCACCATAGTGAGTATAGGAATATGATATCTGGTTTTCCTCAGGGTAGTGTTC
>NC_090725.1:208287352-208302352 GCF_036898095.1 Palaemon carinicauda | reverse complement strand
AGAGTGTATGTCTAGAAGCTTATGCAGGCCCAAACTGCTTTAGCCCGGCCTCCACTCATTGCACTACAGTTCCATTCCAACTCGAAAACAAAATAAAAACAATCGTTAACACGATAATTAGGCAATTAACAACAAGAGGAGGAATCACTGAGCAAAACCACTGAACGTTACGTTAACGTAGAAAAAAATAGTTACTGAACTGAATATAATAGAGCACTTAAAACTAAAGTACAAGGCTGATTTAAGGAAACAAACAAGCAATAAATTACGTTAATTTGACAATATATATATATATATGTATATATATATATATATATATATATCTATCTATCTATCTATCTATCTATCTATCTATATATATATATATATATATATACAGTATATGTATATATATATATATATATATATATAATCTATCTATCTCTATCTATCTATCGTGCTCACTCCACAAAAAATCAAATCTTTCTGACGTAACACGCATCATATAAATAAAAACGTCGTTGTTCTTCTTCTTCTTTAGATTGCCCGGAGCTTCCATCCGGACAGGGGCTTTTTGACGGTGCGTCTAGCCCCTAGAACGTCGTTGTGTTATTTGATGCAATCTGTTGCTGTGTGTTGACACGTCATATGGCGTGTTAACACGAAACATCAGCGCAGTGTGTATGCACCTTAAGAAATGATCTACAAACTCCGGAATATTTAAGTTAAAAAACAATGGTTTCGTGATTCACATGGTCAAGAAAAAGTATAAAACTTTCGTAACTATAAAAAAAGAATTTTAGTACAGTACTAAAGCTTTTAAGAAGATCAGTGTAAGAACACAAGCACTTTAAAAGACTAAATTGCAAATTTGGGAACTAAAGATTATTTAGAGGCGGGCATTCAAACGTTTTACCAGCAGACATTAGAAAATATCTTTAGAAAATATGGGAGTTGTAGAAAATTTGAGGTCTTCATTTGTCAAATGGAATAACTACCAATTATCCAACAAGTGCAAAAAGAGCATATAGCAGACATAAACAACCTCAGAAGTTTTAGAAATTTGACAGTGATCAATCGGGCTAGAAATGTTATTACCCCATTTACTAAATTAGGTCACTACCAATTGCACAAAAAAAAAAAAAAAAAAAAAAAAAAACCGCTTCTAGTTAACGTTTGAAGAATGTTAAATAGCTGAGAAGAAAAGTAATTGGCCATTTTCACAAAAGTAATAGGGAAAACTACTACAGTATTTAGTTCTGTATCTCCCTAAACCTCATGGACAAGAAAAAGAATCATAATTTCGTAGAATTGAAAAGTTATACTAGGTATAATAAGTTTTTATAACTGTTCACTGTTAGGCAAATAAACTAAAATACTTTGTCTCTTTGCTCAGTGAGTGGCAGAGCCATCTGCATTGAGCAAAGGAGGAACTGTAATGTCTACATAGAAGAGGTTAGACCTGAGCGTTTTCTCACCACTTATGTTCCTGGACCCTACTGAAAAGGGTTTCTATTTTAGTCAGGAAGTATCAATTTTCCTTCTAGGTATAAACTTTCTGAGCCAGAGCTTTTAGTTAGAAATAATAAATACAGTGAAATAAGGACTACTACTTTGCAAAGATCATAAACTTCCTTTTCCTCCGAGTAAACACGTCAGCGATTGTCTTTGAATCATTCTCTGTTTTTGATTACAATCATTCAACAAACGAGACGAATCTTTCTATTCTTTATGTTGACAAATATATCACCTGCAGGAAGAGCAGGATCAACTCCCGTTTACATCTGTAACCAATTTCAGATCTCTAAAAACTCCTAACTAATCTATTTGATATTTTATATACTTCTGTACATAATTATCACAGGATGTGATAACCTTATCAATTTCAATAGCTAACGAAATTGAAGCAAGACCAACAGTACTGATCATAACATTGTGACGGGCCGAGAGAGGGTTGTGAACTCAAAGGCAGGATGCAATCAACTGAGTTGTTTATTAAGGAACACTCTCTTTTATATACAAAACCTCAAGGCAACAGGACATAACATGTTCGAGAGACAGACAATGTTACAGAGCAAAACCGGAGACATGATCATTCAGGTTCTTTTTAGTGCGAGGGAAGAGCGCAGATACAAGCATAATATACACAAAATAATTATGTACAATTGTGTGACACACGGTTGGTACAACATTACGGGAATCAATGAATAAATATTCAAGCAATTCATAGAAATGGTCATGCCCTTATTTATAATTTCCCCACAGTTAGTTTTAGAAGTTAAGTTGAAAGCTCTTAGGCCACAGTTAAAAATACGAGAAAGATGATCAATCACAACCCACAATTAGTATTGACAATGACATTAAGCACCAAAATATTCTCTCTATCATGTCTTTATCTTAGCCAGAAAGATTAGCAGACAATCAAGAACAGTATCATATAAGTATAGATTGTAAGAGATAGAGCATAATTATGTTAAAGCTGTTCCTGCCACAAATTCTTTATGATTTCAACCACTAACATCCACAATCAAAACAGGTCTTATGAGAAGGTATGTAATTATTCCTAATCTAAATTGCCACTCCTTTTGCCATAAGAATGATTCTATGTTCATGAATATAAATTTCTTTACAGCTAGAATGAGTTCGGTGAGTGTTATATTTGAGAATCAAAACTCTCTTTATAGAATATACTATCTGGCCAGAACACAGTTCAAGTAAAAAATGAAACCTGAACTGCTGAATTCAACTTGTTCAATTTGGAAAAAGGGCTGAAATGATTCATGAACCCAAATGAAAATAGAATTAAATCAATATTCCAGAACGGAACATAACTAGTTTTATACAAAGGCCACACCAGATCTGTGAGAGGACAACCTTATCGACGATTGTTTCATGGGACCTATACAATACACATCATACATGTAGACCTTCTCCAGACATGACCAAGTACCAATTTATGGTAAAAAACTGTTTTGTTCTCATAATTCTAATTTACTTAGATTACACCAATGTGATCTACTTCCCTTTCTCGATGATGCTAAATGTAACAGTTGATTATTCACAATTTCACTAGTTTATTGAATAAATAATAACAATGGAGGATGCCTGATCCTTTGAAAATAAAGAACGCCATAAGACGCAGGTTTTACCATTTCCAAGATCACATAAAAGAATTGAGACTTGAAAATTACAAGAATCATTAATATTTCATCCAGTATTCATTTATATGACAATTACAAAAGGAAGGTAAAGTGTTATATCATACAGTGTAATACAAATCTTTTCAGTGTTCCAACATTTTGTAATCTTTCTTATTGATGATTAATTTGCAGATGAAAATAAGCAAAGGACCTAGAGGGAGAACCCTTTCCGACTCTTCTTCTTTTCTTCCCTCACCAAAAAACATTCTACTTAGTTGATTCTCTCTTGATTGGTAACCGACAGGGACAATGACATGTGTATTGGATGTTTATTGACATGCGCTTCATCTCTTTCAAAGCGACAAAATTGAATGTGAACTTTTTTTACTGTTATTTCTAACAGTCTAGCCTTCTCATCATAAGACTTAATACTACACAATAATCTAGAAGTTTTATTCCAGCTGAGACCAGATTGTGGAATTATCTTGCTAATCAGGCAGTTAGATCGGTGGAACTTCAGAAGTTCAGACTTGCTGCGAATATTTTGTTTTACGTTATATATGTATATGTATCTATACGCACACACACACACACACACACACACATATATATATATATATATATATATATATATATATATAAATATATATATATATACACACACACACACACATATATATATATATATATATATATATATATATATATATATATATACATATATACTGTATCTATATTGATATATATATATATATATATATATCAATATAGATACAGTATATATGTATGTCTTATTTATAACTGTAATCGAACAGTTTAACATGTTTTTTATCAAAAAGGCCCATAAAAGAAACATAGGAAATATAAATAATCACTATATTTCCTATATTTCTTTTATGGGCCTTGCTGATAAAACATATATACATTTATATATATGTATATATATATATATATATATATATATATATATGTATATATATATATATATATATATATATATATATCCAAATAAGCCATATATATATTTGATATATTAATGTCTGGATTCTCTTAACGACCTCGGGATCAGAGCCCCAGGCGAAATCACACAAAGACAAGAGCTTGGTTCCGGCCGGGAATCGAACCCTGGTCGGCAAGCTTATATAGACAGTGACTAACCCACTTGGCCAAGTGGGTTAGTGACTGTCTATATAAGCTTGCCGACCAGGGTTCGATTCCCGGCCGGAGCCAAGCTCTTGTCTTTGTGTGATTTCGCCTGGGGCTCTGATCCCGAGGTCGTTAAGAGAATCCAGACATTAATATATCAAATATATATATGGCTTATTTGAATATGAAAAACACGTAAAAATGTGCAAAATTTATCATATATATATATATATATGTATATATATATGCATATTTACACACACATATATATACATATGTGTATATATATTTATTATTAATATGCAGATATATATACACACATGTATATAGATACATATAGATTTATGTATATATACATATGTATATATATATATATATATATATATATATATATATGTATATATATAAATATATTGATACATTTAGAAGGAATTTGATCAGTAATGAAATTTTCTTTGTTTGCTCCTACTTGTAAGAGAACCCATTGCCATCTACTCATGGTGACGAGTTGACCTGTCCGGCAATGTTTACCACAATTTTGGTTGTCATTTTTATGTCTCCAAAAAGTTTATTATCTCTATTTCGGCCTTTTTCAAGCCCTCCAATTGCTATATTACATATATGCAGTATCCTTCATGTCTCCAATAATCTTATTAGTCTTTAATAGTGTTTTTTCAGGTCTCTAATGATTTCATTACTCGTTTTCTAAGGCTTTTCCAATACCCGAATAGTATACTTCAATAATCTTTTGCAGTCCCTTCCACGTCTCCAATAAGCTCATCAGGCTTTGACAATATCTTTCAGTCCTCTAATAATCCCATTACTCATTTTCAGACCTTTTCAGTCCTCCAGCTACTTTACTACTCTTTTGCAGTACATTTTAGACCTCAAGTAGTCTCAAGACTCTTTTACAGTGTCTTTTAGACCTCCAACAGCCTCTTCGTTTTTCTGCAATCTCTTTCTGGTTTCCAATAACCTTATGATTTTTCATTGTTTTTCATACTGCCAACAGCCTTATTACTGTTTTACAGATCTTTTAAGTTCTGCAATAACCTTATCAGTCTTTTACAGTGTATTTTAGGCCTCCAACAACTTTATTACTTCTTGTAGTCTCTTTCAAGTCTCCAATAAACTTATTAGTCTTGTATAGTTTTTTCAGGCTTATAGCAGCCCCATCACCTTTTACGGTCTCTTTCTGACCTCTAACATCTTTATCACTCACACTGTAGTCCATTGGCTCATGAGTCCTATGAAGTCACCACGGTAGAGCTTGAATAAATTCCCCCCTTTGACGCAATTATTTCGTCTACAAATATTATACTAAAAAGTTATTTCATGTTCGCAGTGTTCAGAAACTTTATTATATATTGGGTCTGTTTCTAATTAGGTGCTATCCCATGAAGCATTTCTGTTTATTTATTACATTGCCAAATACGATTTAGAAAGGCTATGTTGAGATTTCTCGTATCAATGGGATCAGTTCATCACATGTAGTTCTATATTATCTTCTTGTTCTCTTCATCATTTTGGTATTGTACCGTATGGTTGCCAACCGATTATCAGTAATAAGATTTACGGATTATAAAATCTTTTCATGGATATGATTTATGTTGGAATTTTTATATTTCATCATTAAAACCTGATTTCACATTCTTGAAAAATTGTAATCATGGTATCAGACATGTTCATACTCCTATGATTAAAGTCATCGGAAGTGAGCGTCATTTGGGATAGACTACACAAGGATATGTCATTTCCACATGAGGCCATACGTCATTAATATATAAATGCCTTGGCAACCTGAATTCAAGTAAGAATAAAGGGAATGGGTAACCTATTTAAAGGACTTTCTTTTTTTAAAAGAAAAATAAAGTTTTAATATGATAAAAGTGTATTTTTGGTGATTATAACAGGAATTTCTTTTTAAACGTACGTCTGACAAGATGTAAAAAAAAAGGGCATCCATTTCTGCTTCTGAACAAGGGTCGAAGATTGTCAAAATTGTTCTTCTACTTAAACCAAGCTGAAGCCGATAACTAAAGTATGATAAGGAAAGTTGTCTCAACGCATTTCAATGTTATCTAACAGTTTTATGATACAGACAATGGCGTGCACAAGGTTTCGTAAAGCCTTAAGGTCGGCCAAGGATATTCTAAGAGCGATTACAATTGCACCTATGTTGTTTTTGAAAGCAGTATCCTCTGCGGCTTCATTAGCTCCAGCTGAGAATCTGAAGCTTGATCGGTACTGCAGGGTAACACTTGGTTATCCCGGTGAAGTATGTGAGAAAATTAACGATGGGAACCACGAAAGTATACAAGTGGAAGTGCAGAAGCGGGTTAACATTTTTAACTTTAATGAAAAACTAATATCAAGCATAATTCCCGTGTTACTGTTATCATTTATCGCATCTTGGAGCGATCAAAGAGGAAGGAGATTACCTATACTTCTATCAATATTTGGTACCACCCTTAGTTCCGCAACTTATCTTTTGGTTTCTTTTTTTCCAACTTGGCCTCCAGAAATTTTGTATGTAGCCTCGTTTTGTTTATCTTTCGGAGGCGGGTGGTCTTTATTCTACATGGCCGTCTACAGTTACATTGCTGACATGTCAGCGTGTGAAGATCGAACCAAACGACTTGCTATAGTGAGAAGTATCTGGGTTCTGGGAACTCCAGCTGGTACTGCTGTGGGAGCCCTGATCTACGATGCAGGAGGGTTCTGCTGGGTGTTTGGTTTTAGCACGGTCCTTTACTTAAGTTCATTCTTTTACTCTGTTTTCGTCGTGAAAGATAAAGAGAAACTGATCGAAGAAAATAAAGAAATCTCAAAACAAAAGCGTTTGTGGAACCCCCGGAATGTAGTCGACTTATTTCATGTTTGCTTAAGAAAGCGCCAAGGAAGTGGGAGGTGGCACATTATGATTTTATTAGGAATCATGCTTATGCATATGAGTGCATCTCCACACAACTTTTACTTATGGTTATTGCGAGTTCTCAACTGGGACATAGACTCATACAGTATATACAAGATTGTTGATGATGTTGGTACATCGCTAGCAACGCTTTGCTTTACTCCGATTTTTGGATATCTGCGTCTCCATGACTGTTCTGTGGGAGGTATGACTCTTGTACTACTATTTTGTCGATCTTTAGCTTTTGGGATGACAACTTCACCAATCCAGTGGTGGGTCCCTTACATTTTCATCTTTATCCCGGAGGAGTATGGAAGCGTCACTATCAGGAGTAGGTTATCAAAGGTATGTACAAAATGAAAGTTTGAAATTTTTAGAGAAATATACTGGTAAAATACAAGCATACATTCTCACACACACAAACACACACACACACACACACACACACACACATATATATATATATATATATATATATATATATATATATATATTTTCTCTATTGTACTGGACATATTTCGCACACAATTTTATCACGTAATAGTATTTCTGTTGTTCTTATATATCACTTTCCCCTCCCACTGACTTGTTTAAGCATGCCTGTTCATGAATGATCTTGTTTGAATTCTTGATACAATCTTGCTTGGATCAGTTTCTATATAAACTCATGATCCATTGAAATAAAGTTGGCTGCATTCACCGCTCCTCTCAGCTACAATGTAACGGCCCTCTCGCACAATTAGGGGCCATCCCCCTCAATGCTATGTCCTACTGTTTAAGGATACTGCCCACCGAACCAACTCTTCGATATATGTCCCCTCAATGAAATTACTGCCCTTCGCCAGCGGACGAGCGTTCACCTGGTTTCAGTGTGCCGAAGTCCAGTTTCACATCAAGGGCATGACTCAGTGAAGCACCAAAGCAGACTATGTTCTCGCTGCGATCCACAAGGATGCTTTCCTGGAACTTTCCGATTGCCTTGCGAGCAAGGGGACACCCCTATAGCGTACAACGCCCTCAAAACATGCCTTTTGAAGCAGTACTTGTCATTGCCAGCTGCTTGTATAGCCAAGTTTTACACCTCTCTTAATAATCGTTAGGAGACCAGAAGGCTTCGCTCACCCTCTGGGAAATGACCAGTATCGCTCACCTGCAACCTGCCACAGATGGCTCTCTTCATGAGGTGAACTTACTTCGTGCCCTTTGAGTTCGATGCTTACCCGAACCTGTACGCGCTGCCATCCCCGATGTTGATATTTTGAATTGTTGATCAATCCTAGAACTAGTGTCTTATCTTGTGGGCTTTTTGACTTTTGGTAAATCCAGTTGGGACAGCTACATGTAAGAAAGGAAGAGGGAACAGAGGTATATTCAAAAGATTAATAGCGAATGCAGCTAGGTTGAGATAGCACCAGTGAAGGCCTTTGAGTAAGGTAAATTCTTATGGTGAATGCAAAAATGTTAACGATATGTGTCCTTTGAATATGATGACGTGTGACTCCTATGCTAGGATACCTTCATCCCCTTGACTGTTCCGTTGGCAGTCTGACAGCATTGAATTTTTCCTGGAACCTGTTTTCTGAGAAGATGGTTACCAAGATAAGTCAAAGCAGGGTCCCTCATTCCAATATTCAATAATAATTTAAGTCAGACTTCCAGCGTGGGAAAAGAATCTGTTTGCGGACCTTCAGGCTTTCAATTATGTATAGAATGATAATGAAGGAACACGTTACTATTTTAACTTAGGTATTACAAATTAATTGTGAAAATAAATACCAAAGTAAAAGGCCTTGGAGCATGTGATGCCCTTCTTACAATCTCCAATGCTGTACAGAAATCTCTTGATTGCTGTCAAGAAGTTCGTATGATTAGCCTTTATCTTAGTGCTGCCTTTGACCATGTTAATCATGAGGCCCTTGTTTTCATACTAAAACAGTTGGGAGTGGATGGGTCTTTTCTTAGAATCATAAGTAATAGTTCGTAAAGAGTTGTTGTTGATAGGCACCATAGTGAGTATAGGAATATGATATCTGGTTTTCCTCAGGGTAGTGTTCTTGACCTATTGCGCTTCATACTGTATACACATGTAGTTTAGCCTGGAAAACAAGCTCGTTGCATATGTAGATGATGCTACTCTCTTTGCATTAATGCAATCTCCTGAATGTAGATCTGGGGTTGCCAAATCCCTTAAAATTAGTGCATGGTGCAAATTATGGGGTATGAAGTTGAATCCAAACAAAACTCAAAGTATGACTGTAAGTAGGTCGAGAACAATTGCTGCTCAATATCTGGATCTCAGAATTGATAATGTTTCTTTAGCTCTGTATGACTCTTTTGAAATTTTAGGTGTGACTCTCGACAACACATTAGGTCTGTGTGTTCATCAATTACACAAAAAGTTGGCTTATTGAGAAAGTCCTTTAAGATTTTCGGTGATCAGTCTATTCTGAAAAAGTGTTACAATTCTTTCATTTTATATTGTTTCGAGTATTGTTCTCCTGTGTGGTCTTCATCTGATTCTCAATTTAGTTTGTTGGATAGTAACTTCCGGTCTATTAAATTTCCTATATCTGATCTAGATATCAATCTCTGGCACTGTTGTTCAATTAGTTCGGTATGCATGATGCATAAGGTTTCTCATAATTCTGACCATCCTTGGCATTCAGAACTTCCCGGACAGTACCGCCCTGTTCGTAATGCTAATAGGCATGTAGTTATTTCCAGTAGCCAGGCCTTCTTCATCATGCGGCTCAATACTACACAGTATTCTGGAAGTTTTATTTCAGCTGTGACCAAGTCATGGAATGATCTCCCTTATCGAGTAGTTGAATCGGGAAAACTTCAAAGGTTCTAACTTGCAGCACATCTTTTTATGTTGAACAAACTAACATGTCTCTTTTTATAGTTTATGTATGAAAAATCTGTTTTAATGTTGATACTGTACCAACCGTGTTTCACACAATTGTACATAATTCCTTTTGTATATATTATGCTTGTATCTTCGCTCTTCCCTCGCACTAAAACGAACATGAAAATTCATGTCTGGTTTTTCTTCTGTAATATTGTCTGTCTTGTGAACTTGTTATGTCCTGTTGCCTTGAGGTTTTGTATATAAGGAGAGTGTTTTAAATAATATAACTCAGTCGATTGCTTCCTGCCTTTGAGTTCACAACCCTCTCTCGGCTCCGTCACATTGGAGACCCCGGAAGTCGACTCGCTCCCACTGCCTTCCACCCCCACCTCCCTCGCCCCTCCATCGTTAGTACTATGGCGGACTCTACTACAGCAGCGCAGTTGGCGCTGCGGCCGCCCCATTGAAACTTTCACCGTTCGCCAGGGGAGAAGCATTTGCTTGGTTTCAACGCGCAGAAGTCCAGTTTCGCATCAACGGCGTGACTCGCTCAACCACCAAAGCAGATTATGTTCTCGCGGCGATACCCGAGGACACCTTCCCGGAAATATCCGACTGGCTTTGTGAACAAGGAGACATGCCAATAGTGTATGACGCCCTCAAAACATACCTTCTGCAGCAGTACTCGCCATCGCCAGCTGCCCGTGTAGCAAAGCTTTTTCAGCTCTCGCAACAACCGTTGGGGGACCAAAGGGCTTCGCTTGCCCTCAGGGAAATGACCAGTATCGCTTGCCTTCAACCTGCCGCAGACGGCTCTCCTCGTGAGGTGAACCTGCTTCGTGCCCTTTAAATACGCCGTTTACCCGGACCTATACGTGCTGCCATACCCGATGTCGATAGTTTACCCATAAAGGACTTGATGACCAAAGCCGACGCCCTTATGGACAGCCACTTCAAGACCTCCATCAACGCCTCCACCCCTGACGAAGAGGATGCATATTCAACGTCAACTGAAGCTGACATGAATGCCGTAGGACATACACGCCCACACCGTGACGTGCCGAAGCAAAGACAAAGCCGCCCAGCACCCACCAATCGCTCGCGCCCCAACAAACGACTTCTACAGCCACTTACTACCTCCCATCTGCCACAGTTTTGCTAATACCACTTCAGATTTGGGGCAACTGCGAAGAAATGTGCCGAGGATTGTCAGTGGCCAAAAAACGTGTAAGTAGGCCATCGCTCGTGGCGGTGGCCTCCCGTGTTTCTAATCTTTTCTT
The DNA here is from genome assembly GCF_036898095.1 of Palaemon carinicauda. Taxonomy (NCBI): domain Eukaryota; kingdom Metazoa; phylum Arthropoda; class Malacostraca; order Decapoda; family Palaemonidae; genus Palaemon; species Palaemon carinicauda. Next base: position 208,291,042 of record NC_090725.1, on the reverse strand, counting down.
TTTACAGGATGCAGGAACGGGCGTGCGATTTTTGGTAGACACGGGTGCTTGTCGTTCTCTTTTGCCAAGGAAACTCTTCAAGACACGCCGTAGTCTGTCTACATCTGCCGACGTCCGCTTGGTAGCTGCCAACGGATCTGTGATACCCACCTACGGTTACGAGAACCTCACATTATCGTTCGGAAACGGTAAATTCAATTGGAAGTTTCTCGTTGCTGACGTCACCATGCCAATCCTCGGTGCGGATTTCCTCTCTCATTTCCACCTTCTGGTCGATGTCGCCCACCGACGATTGGTCAATGCAGACTCGTACTTGTCGATACCTCTTCAACCCGCCCCTTCTAACCTCGCTCTCCACATCAGCGCAAACACGGATGCCTACGCCCACCTCCTCACGTCGTACCCGGAAGTTTTCCGTCCAGAACTTCGCCAAACGCCCACGGTTCCTGCCAAGCACGGTATTTATCACCATATCAAGACGACGGGACCCCCAGTCTTCGCAAAATTCAGACGTCTGGCACCGGAACGATTGGCAGCCGCCAAACAGACGTTCGCTGAAATGGAGGAAATGGGCCTTTGCCAAAAGGCCTCCAGCCCATAGTCGTCAGCTTCACACATCGTTCTGAAGAAAGACGGCTCCCTCCGTCCGTGCGGGGACTACAGGCGCCTGAACATGCAAACAGATCCGGATCACTACCCCCTCCCAAACATTGCCGACGTGACCTCCTACCTGCACAAAGCAAAGGTTTTCTCTACGCTCGATCTCCTGAAGGGGTATTATCAGGTGCCAATGAACCCAGAAGACATCCCTAAGACTGCCATCACCACTCCGTTTGGTAGATACACCTTCAATTACTCCTGTTTTGGCCTTCGTAATGCTGGGGCCACATTTCAACGTCTCATGGATGGCATCTTAGGGGACCTCCATTTCTGTGTATGTTATGTGGATGACATACTTGTGTTCTCCTCCTCAAAAGAGGAACACCTCCGTCACCTGCGCATCGTGCTCGCCCGCCTGCAACAAAACGGCCTTGTAGTCCGGTACGACAAGTGTACCTTTGGCGCCAACGAAGTATCGTTCTTAGGGCACCGCATCACTCCTGAAGGTGTCCACCCCCTCCCTGAGAAGGTAGCAGCCGTTCAGAACATCCCCGTGCCTTCGACCGTCAAAGCTCTGCAGGAATTCTTGGGCATGATCAACTATTATCACCGTTTTCTGCCAGCCATTGCCGCCACTCTTGCTCCCCTCTACGCCTCTCTCAAGGGCAAGCCAAAGGACCTGAAGTGGGGTCCACTTCAAGAAGCAGCCTTCTGCAATGCAAAGAAGGCCCTATCAACTGCTGCGGCTCTCACTTTTCCTATCCCACACGCCCCTCTCCTTCTCTCCACCGATGCCAGCGACGTCGCTATTGGTGCAGTACTCGAGCAGGTGGTCAAAGGCTCGCCCCACCCATTGGCCTTCTTCAGCAGAAAACTGTCCAAGGCAGAATCGGGTTATTCTACCTTCGATCGAGAATTGCTGGCGGTGCACTTGGCTGTCCGTCACTTTAGCCATTTCTTAGAAGGTACGCCCTTCGTCATTCGCACAGACCACATGCCTCTGGTGCACGCCTTTACTCGACAGTCTGACGCCTGGTCCGCCCGTCAACGCCGACATCTCTCCGCCGTGGCTGAATACAATTGCACCCTCCAATACGTCCCAGGGAAAATGAATCCCGTTGCCGATGCCATGTCAAGAAACACGTTGGCTGCCGTTCAACTGGGATTGGATTACAACGCCCTGGCTGAAGCCCAACGACAGGATCCAGAGTATCAAGCTTGTAGGACATCCTGCACGTCCCTCCATTGGGAAGACTTTCCCCTCGAAGACTCCAACACCACCCTCCTCTGTGACGTCAGTACTGGTAGACCGCGACCTTGGATTCCTGCTCCCATGCACCGACAGGTGTTTGATTTCATTCACGGCCTTTCACATCCCTCGTGCCGTTCTACTGCACAGCTGCTGAAGGCAAAGTTCATTTGGCACGGCATTTCTAAGGATGCTAAGGATTGGGTCCGCGCCTGTACTTCTTGCCAAACTTCCAAAGTACATCGACACACGGATTCAGGAGTGGGCACCTTTCCTCAACCTCAGCGTCGTTCCGCACACATTCACGTCGACGTTGTAGGCCCCCTACCCACATCACAAGGACATCGTTACCTGTTTACCGTCATCGACCGCTCCACTCGTTGGCCTGAAGCCATTCCCATGGAAACTGCAACGTCCGCCTCATGTACATCTGCCTTACTCTCTGGATGGATTTCAAGATTCGGTATCCCTGAGCATATTACTTCTGACAGGGGAACCACTTTCACCTCTCAATTGTGGACGTCATTAGCGAATCTCCTGGGCATCACCCTACATCAGACAACGGCCTACAACCCCGCTGCCAATGGAATGGTTGAACGTTTTCATCGCACCCTTAAAGCAGCTTTGATGTCTCGCTGCAAGGATTCCAACTGGTTTACTCAGCTTCCCTGGGTCCTCCTGGGACTAAGGACCACTCCTAAAGACACCCTCGACGTCTCGGCAGCTGAAATGGTGTATGGCGACCCGTTGGTCGTCCCTGCCGAATTTTTTCCTTCTACAACCTCCTCCGACGATCTCCAGCGCATACGTCACGTTGTGGGAAAATTTACTCCATGCCGCCAGACTTACAAGCCCCCAGCGAAGCATCACATACCAACGGACTTGCACTCTGCAACGCACGTCTTCCTGCGCAACGACACCAGCAAGCCACCACTAACGCCCCCTTACACGGGCCCTTTCCTTGTGATCCTCTCTATCATGTCTCTATCTTAGCTAGAAAGATTAGCAGACAATCAAGAACAGTATCATATAAGTATAGATTGTAAGAGATAGAGCATAATTATGTTAAAGCTGTTCCTTCCACAAATGCTTTATGATTTCAACCACTAACATCCACAATCAAAGCAGGTCTTATGAGAAGGTATGTAATTATTCCTAATCTAAATTGCCACTCCCTTTGCCATAAGAATGGTCCTATGTTCATGAATTACAGATTTCCATAAATCTAGAATGAGTTCCGTTAGTGTTTTATTTGAGAATCAAAACTCTCTGTGTATAGAATATACTATCTGGCATGATTAGTTTTATGCAAAGGCCACACCAGATCTGCGAGAGGACAACCTTATCGACGATTGTTTCATGGGACTTATACAATACATATCTATTAATTCTATCGTGATACATGTAGACCTACTCCAGACATGACCAAGTACCAATTTATGGTAAAAAACTGTTTTGTTCTCATAATTCTAATTTACTTAGATTACACCAATGTGATCTACTTCCCTTTCTCGATGATGCTAAATGTAACAGTTGATTATTCACAATTTCACTAGTTTATTGAATAAATAATAACAATGGAGGATGCCTGATCCTTTGAAAATAAAGAACGCCATAAGACGCAGGTTTTACCATTTCCAAGATCACATAAAAGAATTGAGACTTGAAAATTACAAGAATCATTAATATTTCATCCAGTATTCATTTATATGACAATTACAAAAGGAAGGTAAAGTGTTATATCATACAGTGTAATACAAATCTTTTCAGTGTTCCAACATTTTGTAATCTTTCTTATTGATGATTAATTTGCAGATGAAAATAAGCAAAGGACCTAGAGG
>NC_090725.1:208279852-208282352 GCF_036898095.1 Palaemon carinicauda | reverse complement strand
TAAGAGTTATGGTCGAGCCTCTGGAGATTGTTAATGAATATACGTACTTAGGATAGAAAATAAGTGCTTCCCCAGGACACGAGATCGAAAATAAAAGAAGGATAAGCATGGGATGGAGAGCATTTGCTAAACAATATGAGATTATGAAATGTGAAATGCTATTTTCTCTTAAAAAAAGTATTTAATGAGATGGTCCTACTAGTATTAACTTATGCATCAGAAACTTGGAATCTTACTAAAGCCTTAGAACATTAGGTAGTTACAACTCAAAGAGCTATGGAAAGAATAATAACGAGAATAACACTGTAACTTGTAAGAAAAAGAAATGCACATGGGCAGGACGTATAATGAGAATGAAAGACAATAGATGGACATTAAGAAAAACAGAATTTGTCCTTTGAGATTGCAAACGAAGTAGGGGAAGGAAGAGAAGACAATGGATCGGAAAACTAAGGAAGTTTGCGAGTGCAGACTATGGCACAGAAAGACCATAAACAGACGGGAGGGGAACAACATCTCTGAGGCCTTTGTTCTGCAGTGGACGAGTAACGGCTGAAGATAATGATTTTATGTATATATATGTATGTATATATATATATATATATATATATATATATATATATATATATATATATATATATATATATGTGTGTGTGTGTGTGTGTTAATATATATATATATATATATATATATATATATATATATATATATATATATATATATATATATATATATATATATATATATATATATCAACAATAGTAACAAGTATAGCTGGAAGACAAAGGTATTGTTAATTCATGTCTGGGGTTTTGGCAGTTTTCCTCATCACACTGGACAGTGCGGATTGGTGATGGTGAGAGTTTTTTGCCTGATTGCTCACAGCAAACTAACCTATAATAGGTGGCCCTGACTAACACAACTATACATATATATATATATATATATATATATATATATATATATATATATATATATATATATATATATACTGTATTTATACACATATAAATATACATATATGTACACACACACATATATATATATACATATCTACTTATATATATATATATATATATATATATATATATATATATATATATATATATATATATATACATATATATATATATATATATATATATATATATATATATATATATATATATATATCATTTAAGGTTACTTATTATTTTAAGTATTATAATGAACAGTTTCAAGCTTAGCCTATTTGCTTCTAGTTTTCAATAATGGTAAGGTAAGTAGAAATATCTCAATAGTCTGCAAGTTTACATTGCTAGTACCATATTATTAATGTTTGATGTGGTGAAATTAAGTTAAAACTTTTCTTTGACAATGACTTAATTTGTGAATTAATGGTGAAAACTTAATCTTATTTAATAATTAAAAGTAAATCAATGCAATCGCTAGGTGTGTATAGTGTTTGCATTTTATACATTTGTTGAACATATACTTATGGTGTGTGTTTGTGTGAATGTCCTGACTTTTGGGCGTAGTTTTGAGGTGTGTCAATATAGCAAGGCCTTTTTTTTATGCGATCCACTTGAAAAGGATATAAGTCTCTCTCTTGTTTGACATTAAAGGCATGCTTACGCAAGTTACTTATTTTAGCTGTCCTTTTTTTCTACTGGCTCCAACCAACCCTTCAACTCAAGGAAAGCGTCCCCCATTTTTCTTTTTGTAACACTAAATAGTTTGCACTCATTTTTACACATATAAGAAGATGGGCTGACAAAATTCCCTTTCCATCACAATCAATGTCAGCAATGAATCACCTTCGCATTTTGGACTGTAACGGATAGTCAAATGTTACTGTTTTAAATGTTTACCGGACATTTTACGTTCAAATCATGACTGCTTTGCTTTATTGTTCTGGTTTTATTTCTCATGGATTTTCTATATTTTCTTAAAAATCAGCAACATCCCCTTCCAGAATTTCCGCTCTGGCACTCAGCCAGCGAGGATAGTACAGTATAAACAAAAGCAAATTTCTCGAGTGCACAAGAGGAACGAGTTTAGGTGTACTGAACTGTGGCTTCCAGACCCCGTGGATTATTTCTTCTTCGGAATCCTTCTTCTTGATAGCGCTGGTTCTCAGCTCACCAACATCCTTGTCAGTCGTTCTGGGCTTATATTGACCACTTTCAAGATTTACCTCTATTGTGGGCTGTCCATGCTCAAGAGCCCGCGTCATGCCAAAGCTGCAAGGCAATCTTTCTTAATTAACCAAATCAAAATCCCCTTTCCTGTAATACTTGAGTTAAATATATTCTTAGAGTCTGAAAATACTTTATAATAATAACAATTGACAAATATTAAATGAAAATTTGATTGCCCTGCATCTTGTCGAGATAGTAACTCAATTATGGTTAGCATGGATGTAGAATCATTGTTTACTAACGTGCCCCTTCATGAAACAATAGAAATTATACTCAGCAAGCTTTTTCCTACTTACAATACCACATTCAACGGCTTTGAT
>NC_090725.1:208257352-208272352 GCF_036898095.1 Palaemon carinicauda | reverse complement strand
ATAATTTATTCCTAGGAAAATCTTTATACCAATTCTATAAAACAGTCTTGTTAAATACAAATCATATTTATCATGAGAGGTTTCGTACATTTAACACCTTTATTACATAATCTGCTTTAACTCCACCCTGCACCTCGATTTTGTTCTAAATATAGTTGAAAAATGGTCAGTTTCGAATATAATTTCATGAAAGGAATCTTGTGGAATGGATTGATGATCATTCAGTAGCCAGTTCAACCATATACAACTTTATTTTCAATAGGATTATTGTTTATGGGTAATTTACAGAGGTATGATTACTTTTTACTTGGCGTAAGGCTGTGGACTCCACTGAAAAATCGCATAACAGGATAACCTGCTTTGTACTTATATGAAAGATATAAACGTCATGAATATATTTGTTAAGCAATTTGTATTTAAAGTTAGATACGAAGTTGACAAGAAAGTTGCTTCATCGGAGATTGACCTTATCAGGGTATCAGACATTCCCCTCAAATAATTGCTATCACTTCATTTCTAGTAAACAAAGTAAAAATCTTGAATAGAGGGGATAACTTGAATGTAATTTTAATTCATAACTAATGCAGTTGACAACTGTGGTAACCTAGTGGAAACGTCCTGCCTGACATTCGCTGAACGGGAGTTCGAGACATGACCAAGCTTGATATTTTCTATTGTCTGTAACCTAACCATCCTTGAGTAATGGGGCGGGGGTGGGGGTGTGATTGGTGGAGTCTATAGTTCTACCTTCTGAGTCCTCAGCAGCCATTGCGTGGCCCTCCCGAGCCTAGCTTGATGGCCAGTGGAATAGGCGCTATTCATTTGTATATAAGGTCAGTCTATATGACCTTTCCTTGTCTCTTGCCTCTGCTATTTATGAGCGACCTTTAAACCTCCAAACGAGATCTAACACCAGAATGTCTTGGGTAAATATATTCTAGATCCACGTCAAATTTGCCCTTAGAATCGACAAGTATGTATTTATACAAGTATGTATTCATCCCAAGAATGCTGCAAGATGTTAAACGAGCATTTTTTTTTTCTATAAATTTATAGTTTTCGTGTTAACTGAGTTGCTCCCTCTTGAAAGGTAGATTTGCTTTTCCTGGTAGCATTTATGCAGCCGATGATGTTGAATATTTGTGTTCGTTCGCGCTACGCAATGCATGGAAATACCCTTCGCTAAGATTAACATAGAATTTTGGAACGAGATCCTTTCCGTCCAAAAATTCAGGGATTTCCCCATAGCAGAGTAAAATAACATTCGTGTTGCCGTGTGGACATTGTCTCAAGTGTGACTTCTTTTAGCATCTTTTAATGGCATGCCACTACCTCAGTCATTTAAATAATTTCCTACAATTTGCCATATATCATAATCATTTTGCCAGACCATATTAGACAAGGTCATTATGTCGAATAAAGTAAATAGCCACACTCCTTTCCTGGATTCCATCATTAGTTAACCGAGGCGATTTGCGCGCACCCAAGATATGCTCTTGGTTTCGTTCAGAAAATAATATTCTCTTTTATATGCACAAGAAAAAGAGCTATTCTCTTTACAGTGTAATTATACCTCATGTGGATGGGAATACAAAAATAGATTGGCGAAAAAATTATAGAAAAATTCACTGTTACTGAGTATTAGAAAATATTTTGAAATCTAATGAATTTAAGCTTTCTCAATAATTGTTAGAGAAGAAACTAGAGTAAATTAGGAAAAATAAAGAATTTTTTTTTCCAGAAACGAGGAATAATTACAGTGAAAATTACAATGAAAAATTAGAATGTATCTCTAATAATTGTGGCTTTTATACGCTATTGGCAACCAATAAACCGGTGTGAAACCTCTTATTTGTTTCAATTTTTACAACCTACTTACATCATTGCTCAAAGTTTGATTATATACTGTGTCATAGAAAAAGATATATATATATATATATATATATATATATGTATATATATATACATATATATATGTATGTATATATATATATATATATATATATATATATATATATATATATATATATATATATATATATATATATATATATATATAAAACAAAAGTCTATTGCAGCAATTCTTACGAGAACCATTAAATAGGCCTAAGCAAGTTTAAAATTTATAATCGAGTAGGCAAATGATAGGATCAAGTGAAAAATAATGAGTCATCACATCTTAATGAATATCATGAATAAATGTCTAAATATTATATAATGTAGACTTGTGGAGTATCGTTCATTCTTTATAGTCCATAGGCCGATAGTTATTTTCCTATGTATGAGCCTAAAAATATGCAGCCGATAAGGTGGAGATGGAAAATCACAAATGAGAATTAATCGAGATGAATGAAAGAGTACACAGCCGCACTAGGCTGAAATCTTAGAAGATGACTTGGTTCCATCAGTGAAGAGTCTAATGATCACTGAGCCAGAGTCAGTGTGTGTGTGGTGATGGAGGATTTTTCTGTGCATGATGATGGTGAATTAGAATGGGGTCGAGACCATCCCGATATCCCCACAGTCTCTGGACTTTAACATAAATTATTAACAAGTTTGATGACAGATAAATTAATACCAAAGGAGACTTAATTAGACATGCCGAACTTAAATTGGAGGTTCTTCATCTAATGATGATGATGATCATCATCTCCTCCTATGCATATTGACGCAAAGGGTCTCGGTTAGATTTCGCCAGTCGTCTCTATCTTGAGCTTTTAAATCAACACTTCTCCATTCACCATCTCCTACTTCACGCTTCATAGTCCTCAGCCATGTAGGTCTGGGCCTCCCCACACTTCTGGTGCCTTACATGTATATCGTATCTGTACTTCCTAGTCTATATATCCAAAAGTACAGTAATTACTGATTTAAAAACATGCATAGAATAACAGAGAATTAGAAACCTAATTTTCATAGACGTGTTTACAATTGTCCCTTTAATGAATATTGTAGTTATGCAACTAAGGATGACCATCATAGTACATAATACCATCTTTTAATTTAACATATATTGCAGGAATATCATATTAGGAGAAAAAAATAATGAAAAATGGTGAAAAGCAGGAAATTCTTTAAATGAACCAGTTGTAGGCTATTCTACGAGTATGCTGCATATGCTATTAAAAAAGTGGCCAGATTACACTTTTATTGTTTGTATGTTTGTTGCCAGAAAAATTATAACTTTTTCAATGTAAAGTTAGGCCTATCCGTTCTGTGAGCAAGCGATAGGCTTCTGTTTTAATCATTATTAGTGAATTTCCTGTTAAGTGAGGATAGGCTGTGATATCATACTCTTCTCTCTCCTCCAGGCTTCAAGAAAGAAAACAGATTAGTGCGGATGAAAAAAATGATGCTTAATCCTATGGAAAAAAGTTTCACAGTCCAAAGATGTTTGCAAACTGGTAAGTTGAGGTTGCATCTTTATAATCTGCAATTAAATTAGCCTCCACTATTTTAGAATATTGCATAACATTCTATAAACAATATCATCTACAAGTATTATATTTGATTTGCTTTATTATGGAACTATTTGTAGCTTCTCCATTAAACCTCTCTGGAACCATAACCATCTTTTTATGTTTGTATTCCATAACACCTTCAATTTTTTAGTTTTCAAATGACATTTATTTTGGGATTTCACTTGTTTTATATATTCCATTACTTTTGTTATCATTAGATCTTGTTTTCCTGTTCGAAGCTTCTTCTGAAAATATAAACATAAAAGTTGATACTCATTGTTTGATGAATTTATCTTGCCTATATGTGCACATAATAAGTCTACATTGAGGATATATATCTATTCATCTTGGTAACTCATGTGTAAGAAGAGTATCATTTGATATGTCAGTTTAAAACATTTTTTTCTTCAGTAGAGTAAGACATGTGGAAAAGTTAAACATTCTTTTCTCAGAATGTCTGCTAGAGAGGACGATATTGTCAACTCGCCTTAAACGTGGTTCACACGGTCAAAATGGTTGACGAACCTGCTTGTCAAACGGTTCGAAAAGGTGGAGTCAGCCACAAATGCATAAGGAGTCAGCCCACAAAAGTCAGGCGATTACAGACTTTCTTCGAACCGTTCGACGAACGTGTTCGACAACCAAATACCCAGTTCACTCGTTCGAACATCACTTCAAACACCTGTTTGTCGAACCGCTTTCGACGAACCTTTAGACAGTGTAAACCCACTTTTACTCCAAACAGATTGTAGCCCACTTGGAAAAGCCTTGTGGAGTATTGATCGAAGCATTTTCCAATGTTGAGGATGTAAAGCATTTTTTTGAGATTATCATGATATGCTTTTCTATGGAATAGAAGTGTTCTTGAATATCATGATAGAAATTAAGAGTTTGTAGTAATTTTCATATAGGCCTATGTGAAACATCTGTAGCAAATTTTATGTTCTTATTGAGGCGTTTGTAGCGAATTTCATGATGTTAGTGTATTGTTTGTTATGAATATTTTGATAAAAGAGTAGTTCCTGTGATGTATTTCATGATAAAAGTGAAGTGTTTATAATTAAATCTTATAACGGAAATGAAGTGTTTATAGTGAATTTGGTAATAGAATTGAAGTGTATGTTCGGAATTATACAACTGAAGTGAAGTGTATATAGTGATTTTTATAATGGATGTGAAGTGTTTGTAGTAAATGTTATGATGGAAGTGAAATGCGTGTAATGTATTTCATGATAGAAGTGAAGTGTTTTGGTGAGTTTTATGATGGTAGTAATGTGTTTGTAGTTAATTCTATGACAGAAGGAATGTGTTGGTTGTGAATTTTACGGTGGATTTAAAGTGATTGAAGTAAATAATATATTAGAAGTGAAGTGTTTATAATTAAATCTTATAACGGAAATGAAGTGTTTATAGTGAATTTGGTAATAGAATTGAAGTGTATGTTCGGAATTATACAACTGAAGTGAAGTGTATATAGTGAATTTTATAATGGATGTGAAGTGTTTGTAGTAAATGTTATGGTGGAAGTGAAATGCGTGTAGGGAATTTAATGATGGAAGTGAAGTGTTTATAGTTAATTTTATAATAGTAATGAGGCGTTCTTAGTGAACTTTACGATGGAAGTGAAGTAATTGTAGTGAAGGTTATATCGGAATTGAAATAATTGGAGTGTTTTTTATGATGAAAGTGAGTATTTGCAGTGGCTTGTTGTATAGAATAGAATGGAAGTATTTGTAGTGAGTTTTATGATAAAAGAGAAGTGTAGGAAATTTCATGATGGTAGTGAAGTGTTTGCAGTGAATTTATGATGGAAGTAAAGTGTTTTAAGTGAATTTTACTTTAGAATGGAATTTTTTGATTGAATTTTATGATAGAAGTTTAGCGTCTGTATTGAATTCTGTGATAAAAGTGAAGTGTTTGTAGCGAATTTTATTATAGAAATGAAGGGCTGTTGTAAGATTTTCAACCTGGAGAAGTGTTTGTGGTGAATTCTATGATAGAAAAGTGTTTTTATTTATTTTTACGATGGTAGTGAAAGTGTCTGTAATAAATTCTGTGATAAAAGAGAAATGTTTGTAACGAATATTATGATATAAATGAAGTGTTCGTAGAAAATTTTATAATGGAAGAGGAATATCTTTAGTAATACCTACGATGAAAGACGTGTTTATAGAGAATTTTATGAAAAAGAAGGGCCTGTATTGGATATGGAAGTGTTTGTATTGAACTTTTAAATATAGGCGAATTGTTAATAAGGATTTTTATGAAGGGAAATAAGTATTTGTAGTGAATATATTAATAGAAAATACTGTTCATCGTGAGTTTTATGAGGGGAGTGAAAGGTTTTCAGTGGATTTTATAACAGAAATTAGGGTTCTGTAATGTTTTATGACGAAAGAGTAGCGCTTGTAAGGAATTTTTTAATAGAAATGAATTGTTAGTAGAAATTATATGATTGTTAAGAAGTGCTTTAGTGAATTTAATGAAGGAAGGGGTGTGTTTGAAGCATATTTTTTTTTTATAATAGAAAAGAAATGTTCGTAGCAAATTTTATGATAGAAGAAAAATATTTGGAGGGAATATTATGGTGTAATTGAAAGTTTTGTAGTGGCTTTTAGGATAGAAGAGAATTTTTGTTGTTAAGAATTTTATGAAAAAAGTGAAATGTCTGTAGTAAATCTTGAGGCAGAAAAGAGGAGTTTATAGTGACTCTAATGACCTGAGAGAAGTGTTGGTAGTGAATTTCATGAGAGAAGTGAAGTGTTTGTAGTGAGTTATGTAATAAAAGTGAAATGTCAGTAATAGATAATGCACTTCTAGTGAATTTTGTGAGGGAAAAAAAGAGAGAAAAGAAGTATTAGTAGTAAATATTACGATTGGATTGAAGTGTCAGTAGAGTATTATTATGGAAGTGAAGTGTTTGCTGTGAATTTTATGATAAGAATAAAGGTTTTATAGTAAATAATATGAGATTTCTTATAAAATTGAAGTTTTTGTTGTAAGTTTCATGAGAGTAATGAAATGTTTTTAATGAATTTTATATATAATAAAAGTGTTTGAAGTACATTTATTATACAATAAAATTGTTTGTAACGAATTTTGAAGAGAAAGAAGTATATGCAGTAAATTTGATGTTGGAGGAGAAATATTCATAGCGAATTTTATGATAGAAGTGAAGTGTTTGAAGAGAATCTTACGATAGAAGAAAAGTGTATGTGGCGAATATTATAATGCAAGAGAAGTGAAGAGTGAATTATATGATAGAAGTTAAGTGTTTAGTGAATTTGATGATATAAGAGAGGCATTTGTAGTGAACTCTGTGAGAGAAGAGCGATGTTTGTAGAGAAAAGTGTCTGTAGTGAATTTCATTATAGAGTTTTTAGTGAAGTGAAGTGTTTTTCGTTAATATCTTTATGGTAGTGAAGTGTCTGTAGCAAATTTTATGATAAAAGAGAGGTGCTTCTAGTGGATTTCATGATATAGGAGAAGATATTGTCAAGATTTTTTTTTTTTTGGGGGGGGGGAGAAGTGAAGTGTTTGTCGTGATTTTTACTATGAAAGTGAAGTGTCAATAGGGAATATTATGATGGTAGCGAAGGGTTTGTGATGAATTTTGTAATGGAAACAAAGGGTTTGTAGTAAACATTACGATGGAAGAGAAGTGTTAGTGGTGAAATTTATGACAGGTAAGAAGGACGTGAAGTAAATTTTGCGATAGAATTGAAGTGTTTGTTGTGAATTCTATGGTAAGAGTGTATTGTTTGTGCTTAATTTTATAAGGGAAGAAAAGTATATGTAACGAATTTTATTATTGAAGAAAAGTGCTTGTAGTGATTTATAAGATAAGATATTTGTAGTGCATTCTATGATAGAAGTGAAGTGTTTTCAACGAATTTATGACAATAGTGGGTGTTATGATAGAATTGGAATGTTTTAAGAGTATCTAATGACAGGAGTGAATCGATTTTAAGGCATTATATGATAGAAGTGAAGTGTTTGTAGTGAATTTTATGATAAAAGAAACTTTTTTTTTTTTTTTTTTTTTTAGTGAATTTCATGATGGAAGCGAAGAATGTTTAGGTGGATAGAAGGGAAGTGTTTTTAGAGGTTGATAAGGCAGAAGTTAAGTGTTTGGCATAAATTTTATGACAAAAAAGAAGTGCTTATAGTAATTCTTTTTACAGAAGATGAGTGCTTACGGAGAATTTTAAAATAAAAGATAAGAAAAATCTACTTTGACTCTGATTTAGCATACTCCTTTTCTGATTCTTATAATGCTTAAACTTTAATCCTACTTGACGTATTTGAGAATTTTTCCATTCTATTGTTTATAAAATTACCTATTATTTACTTTACCTATTGAAGGTTTCTAAAGCTCGGCCTATAATTAGTATTTACTCCAATGCTAATTTTTTCTTACCTCCTATGATGTGCAATGTTCAATTACCTGACCAGTTATATTTCTTAATTCCAGAAAATTACATATAGCACCTAAATTTTTTGTCTAGTCACAAAGGCATCTAAACTTTCATTTTACCTTTGATAGGCTTGTACTGTGAATTTGTATCTTTCAAAGAATTTATTGACTTGTGGAGCCAAGTATGCGGTAAAAGCCTGAAATATAGTTCACTTATGTCACTTGCTAGTTGCATTGCCTTACAAACTTCATGGACTTTTCAACCTGGATTATGTGGTAAGAGTGCGTTTTTTTCTGTGCATCATAATGCTTCCAAATAAATCTTGAAATCCTCAACCCCGTTCTTCCATGTTATAGCAATTGAATTTGGATCTGCTGCAATGCTGAATCGCTCAGGCCGTTTAACATCTACAACCATTATGTAAAAATTACTACCTAAATTAGACGTTTCTAACTAACAAAGTAGCTTGAATTAGGCTACATGAATGCTGTCAAATCATAGTTAGGCTAGGGTCTTCCTCGCTTTTTTCTGTACTTTGTCTCCATGCAAACAATGCCTACTTTTAAACCTTTTTTACCTGTAAAACTGACTTGACCAGTTAAGAAGAGGTTTTATTGAAATCTTTGGATGCTCCTGTAATTGTTGTTGCGTTAGCATCACTACTTGATGTTCTTACATTACCAATTGTCCCTGCATTTCTGATTGTTGTTACTAAATCACCAATTTATAGTGTCTGTAATGTTTCCCAAAAAGATTTCTTAATTCTCTTAGAACTATGGCTCTGCTGTGGTTACATGCAATGATAAGTACTATTAGTACTGTATTAAGGTCCCATTCTATGTTGCCCCTTATGTTTATTTGCAGCAAAGAGAGCCACGGCGAAGCAAAAACCCTCTGAGGGATGTGATTTAAATTATAGGTAATCATGATACTTCAATAGTGACTTATGGGGATGGTGTGCACAGCACATCCATGTATCACTTGCAAGAACAGAGGACCAGTGAGGTTAGGTTAACTTGTGAGCATAGGGACACACAGCACATGATAAACTATCTAATGGACATGATATGAATTAAAGATAATTATCATACTTTAGTTTCCCATCACTTACATGAACCATATATTTTTCCAGCTTGTTATATTCTGTTTATTATGCATTTCTGACCACTGTTATTACTACAAATCCCTCCTTTTGTTATTTCCCCATCGATACTTCGGAGTAGGAAAATCATAAACCGGTGGTTTGCCCCAGAATTCATGGTCAGGAATAAATATAACAAGATAGAGAATAGGAAAAATATATGACACATGTGATAGAATATCACATATTTTTCACCCCACCCAGCGGCCTAACTAGTAGTCTATTAAAAGGGTGGAAGGCACCTAGAGGCACATCTGTACTTGAGGGCGAGGGTATGGATCGTGCCGAAATTATAACACTTACTCTTCTTGTAAGTCGTAAGGAAAGATATTAAGGTTGTTTTAAAATACTTGAGCCTATCAACTTGAGAATCACGTTTTCGTATAACTCAAACTTCTTCAAATATTTATGAATGAAAATTATGAACCTCTGACCTTACTTGTAGATCCAAATTAGATATCCGATGCAATGGTTTAACAATGAGATAAAACCACTTGGTATGTAAACAAAATTTGATCAAGAGAATTGAAATTAACACTTGCTTATTGTAAAATAGAAAAAAAAAATATAATCGAATCAATTATTTAATATATCTATGACATGCTGAAACAGAGAGATCATAAGAAGTAAAGACATTTGATTGCTACAATTATGACTTCAGTTTAAATATATAATATTTCATTACTATTGGTCACTTGATTATTGAACCTAACCATTTAATTAATAGTATTAATAGCAGAATAAGGTATATGTATTGATTTAATACACCTGCATTGTACTGCTATTATATTTCTTAGCACAAATATCAACAAGTTTTTCCAATATCGACATTCTTTGCCCTTCCCTAGTGGATTTCAATTACTGATACACTGAGCAATTTATGATCACACACAGAATTTCTGAGGTAGTTCTTTATGTGTCATATTGAAGAGAAGCTTCACTCGCAAGATGCAGATATTGTTGGGAATACAAGAGCAATTATTAAAATTTTGTATGTACAAACCTTAAAATGCATCTTTAAAAGGAACTAATGAGAGCTGTCAAATCAACAATGTTTGTGATTTTAATCTTATCAGCTTGCTTACTAGGAGTTGGGCTTGGCGCAGCTCAACATCTAAGAATTCTAGATCAACATTATACTTAGCTGCCATTGTGTCCAACTGGTCCTGAAGTTAAAATTTTGGGTATCAAGATAATATTGATTCAGTTTCAGTTAGCAATCTGTCCATTACTGGATACTACTGTGTGTTTTGTATCCTTCTTGTTCCTCATACACACTTCTCTATGTCCTGTTGTTTCCAAGTCAACATAATTCTTTAGTAGCCTCGTTAATTTATGTATGCTTTGCTGGGCAGGTGAAACTTCAATATTATACGTCTGGGACATCGCAACGGCCTTCTCCCAACAGCTATACCTTCCCTTTTTTCTGATTCCTGCTGAATAACATAAATCATTTAGGTAGCCGCTGTCAGATCTAAATATGGTGACAGAGGCATAGCTAATACCAGCTTCGTTGAGTGTAAAATATTAGTGAACATCCCTAAGCATAATATATATATATATATATATATATATATATATATATATATATATATATATATATATGTATGTATATATATGTATAAATAAATAAATGTATATATATATACATATATATATATATATATATATATATATATATATATATATATGTATATATATACATATACATCTATATCTACTTACTATCTATCTAAATATCTATCTATCTATTTATATAAGGCCATAATTATATATGCTATATATATATATATATATATATATATATATATATATATATATACACACACACACATATATATATATATATATATATATATATATGTATATATATGTATATATATATATATATATATATATATATATATATATATATATATATATATATATATATATATATATATATTCCCAGTCCCTTTTTCTTCTGGCAAACTGTCTAAAATGTTTTGTATCGCACTTACTACGTCTGCTAACGACCAATTGTCATCAAACAAATAACCACATAAATACGGGTTTACTAATCTGCGAATATGTTTACGGGGAATTGCCTTTTTATCCCCTTCTGGGAAATTGGCACTCCGGGTAGCTAACGAATCGCAATCCCTAAAAATGCGAGTAGCCAAACTAAGAACGGATTCACCTTCCCATATTTTGGGTTTGTAATTTTCTTTTAGGTCTTCCTTTCTCACATTAGGCAAGGCATACTTCTAAATTAAACATCGTTTTATTTCAGTATAACTTCTTAAACTTTCTTGTGGCCAACACATTACTTCCATTGCCGGAGCATCTTTCAGCAATCTAATTATTTGAATGGATTTTTCTCTGTCCGACCACCCATATGTGGCTACTCCAAAGTCTCTCAAAAACACTTCAATTGATTAAAACCCTTCATTAGGTTGTTGATCATCGAAAGGCCTAACACTTGCCTGGAGTTCTGGCAACTTTCGAACCATGATTTGCGTATCTTCACTCAGCTGTGTATGTGTGCTTTCACTTGTGTGCATTTGAACTTCGTCCATGTACGTCGGATATGCTGTGCTTGCACGCCGCTCCTTTTCTCGTTCGACCAACAGTCTGCTTATTAACTTTTGTAAATTATCTAACTTATTTTCCAATTCTTGCGTTCTAATTTCCTGTCTATATTCTTCATCGGGAACGCTATATCCTACTGCTCCTTCGTACTCATCTCCTGCCGCAGCAGCGTCTGGTATGTTAGTCCTTGTGTATTTTGGCATCTTGAACTTTTATTTCACCGGCTCAAAGAACAACTTCACTCACAGCATACACAACAGACGTATTTTCTACACCTGACACCAATATGACCCGTGCAGACGGATAATGAGCGTGGTTCGACTTTTGCGCGCAAGACAAATGAGAGCCGACACTTGAGCGCCGACAATTGCGCGCAAGACAAATGCATGCACTAACATTTGAGCACCGACAATTGCGCGCACGAAATTTTAGAACAAAAGACAAACAGGCACACACATACACACTCTGTGTATCTATTTATTATCTGCATCTATCTATCTATCTAAATATCTATCCATGTCCCTCGATAACTGTTGTTTGGTTAGTAAAAAATGTTTGTTTACTTCGTAAAATTGTTTTTCAAAAAATGGCATGCTATCGGTTGTTTATTATCGTTAAAATTCCTTAAAATCTTTTCTTTACATCGTTAACTTGTTTGGTTACAATCGTTAACTTTCATTTTGTGTGTGTATCGTTTGGTTATTAGTATTTCTAAAATTATTCATATGTTGGAAATTTTAACAAAACTTTCTAAGAGAGAAATACTTTTGATTTATTTTAGTTCAAAGTACCCTCGCTATGGAGAAGGTAACATCATCCAAAGAAAAAGATAATATATTGCACGAAGGCTACTGTTACAGACTTGACAGAGTGCTTAAGAGTGGGAAAGAGTCATGACGCTGTGTAGACCGGAAGTGCAAAGGAAGGATATATGATATTGGAGATGAATGCACATCTGCCACTGAGCACGATCATGTACCAGATCCTGCAAAGTCTGAGTCTAGATTATCAATGATGCAACTTCGTGAAAGAGCAGCAACATCGAATGATCCACCAAGGCGACTCATTCAAGAGGCACAACTTAATTTGCGTCCGGAAGTAGTTGCTATTCTTCCAAAGTACCAATCTCTTCAGCCAACAGTAGAAAGACAAAGGATTACCTCTCTCGGCTCCAAGTTACGTAGGAGAAATAGATATACCTCAAGAACTTGTTTGCACGTATGATGGAGAAAATTTTCTTGCATATGACTCTGGTAGTGATGACCCCGATAGATATTTTATATTTGCTACTCCTCAAAATTTGAAATTGCTGAAAGAAAATAAGCACTGGATGGGAGATGGAACGTTCAAAATAGCTCCTCAGCTATTCTATCAGCTATATGTGATTCACATCATTTATAAAGGAATCGTGCTTCCAGTGGTTTATATTCTCCTTCAGAGGAAGTCAAAGGAAGCATATAACCGTGCTCTGACACAATTACATTTCATAGATACCGAGATTGTTCCAGCTTCCATATCGTGCGACTATGAAAAAGCATTTCATAAAGCTTTTCTTTCTGTCTTCAGAAACGCTGAGGTGTTTGGGTGTTTCTTCCATTTATCTCAGGCCGTATGGAGAAAAATACAAGACTTAGGATTGACCACTCTATACAGTAACAGTGAAGAAATACGAAAATGTACAAAAATGCTAGTGGCCTTGGCGTTCGTTCCTCACAATGATATTACAAATGTTTTTTAATCATTACAAGATATATTCCCCGATGACTTAGATGATTTGGTATTTTACTTCGAAGATACTTGGATAGGAAGACCTTGTAGGAGAGGAAGAAGGAGAGATGCTCTGTTTCCCCTCGTGTTTGGAGTGTTTACGAACGTGTCGTCAATGAACATCCACGTAAAAATAATTCGTTAGAGGGGTGGCATCGGGCAATGCAACAGTCAATAGGGCATATGCACCCTACAATATACAAATTCATAGAATTTTTAAGAATAGAACAAAATCACACCTCAACCAAATTGATCAGAATAAACTGTGGGCAGCATGAACCTGTAAAACACAAAAAATATGAACGAGTAAACAATGCTATAATTAAAATTGTTAGTGAGTATTCTTCAAGAGAGCCATTAGATTATCTGCGTTACATATCATATAATCTTACCCTACAAAAGTAATTATAATATATTTACAAATTGTTTTTATAGCAAATAAAGATTAAGATTGTTTCTTCTTCCTTTTTATCCAAACGCTTGTAACAGTGAGTACTGAACGTCTATAATGTCAATACAAAAATATAAGGCGAGGATTGAATTTTGAAATTATGGCGCTCAACTGTCGGCGCTCAAATGTTAGTGCGCGCATTTGTCTTGCGCTCAATTGTCGGCGCTCAACTATCGGCGCTCATTTGTCTTGCGCTCAGAAGTCGGTGCACCGATAATGAGACGTCGGCATATGGGTTTTCTTCATTTATTACAAAAGGTTCGTTCGTAAGTACACTATACACAACTACCCTCTCAGGTGCGGAACAGGACGATTTGGCGCCGACTCTTTGGCACTGACGATTTGGCGCCGCCATTTTGGCGATAGACACTTTGGCACTCATTGTTTTGGCGATGAGCTGTTTTGGCGCCAAGAAAAAAAACTTAAGGACCATCCGGAAATTTGTGTCTCGTCTAGTGATCACCTCATTACACCAAAGGCTCGTCTGATTTGAGAATTGTAATATTAAACCAGTTGTTACGATATTCAAGTCTTGTTTAGTTATCATATAATTCTATCAGTGTCTCGTTTAGTGATAACTGAGATGTCTGCAGAGTTGCAACCAAAGGGCATTTATTGTGATTATGAATAAGCAGCTTTTTCTGCAATGACAGAATGTTTTCCGGATGTGGAGTTGAAAAGCTGCTTCTTCCATTTTGCACATAATATTCATAAGCACCTGAAACAACTTGCCCTCCAACATTTGTATAATAATGACCCCGACATTTCAGTAAAAGCCAAAATGATCGTTGCTTTATCTTTTGTACCTATTTCTCACATGGATGTTTACATCGATGCTTTGGCGCAATATTTACCTGGTGAACTCCAGCCGTTAATGAACTGGGTAGAGGATAATTATGTAGGAAGACCTCTGAGGAGGGGAAATGGCCTACGTTCACCACTTTTCCCTACGCAAATGTGGAATATATATACTCGAACGATATTAGGTGAGGACAGGACAAACAATCATGCTGAAGCTACGCAGAGAAAAATGTATGCAGAACTTGGAATGAATGAGCCACCCAGTTATATGGAAATTCATCGATGGCATAAAGAGAATTCCGAAAGGACGCGATTCTTATTATGAACAACTGATAGCTGGGAATCCTCCTGCTCGAAAACGCTTAAAATACATTAAGACTGATGTACGCA